>NW_027443425.1:0-10000 GCF_048569485.1 Anomaloglossus baeobatrachus | reverse complement strand
TTTGCGTAATTGCAGTGAGCATTCTGTATATAACAATGAAGTCAGGTCAGCTGAATCCAGATTAAGTGCAAGGGGTTATCCATCCTGGACACTTCAGAGAGCACGCAAGATAGTAGAAAATAAAAAACGTGATCATTTGATAGATTTTTCAAATAAAAACTCTGAATGTAAAAACAATAAGAATAATATGAAATTGCATAACAAAATAGTGCTATCTTTACAATACAGCACACAATTTAATCACATCAAAAATATTATTAAACGTTATTTACCCGTTTTAAATGAAGACCCTGTTCTTGCAACCATACTGCAATCTGGTTGCAATGTGGTTGCTAAAAAAGCACCTTCACTGGGCAACATTCTTTCACCTAGTTTTTTTGTAAAAAATAAACCTGTTTCCACCTGGCTTGAACACAAGGGATTTTTTAGGTGCGGCACCTCACGCTGCCGCACATGTGAATTTGCCTTACCTTGTAGCTCATTTTCAAATACTGGTGAGACTGCCACATATTCCATTTCGAGGTACATTAATTGTAATACCACCAATGTGGTTTATTGCATTAAGTGCACCAGCTGCAACCTTCTTTATATTGGTTGTACAGTGAGAAAACTCAAGGTGCGTTTTAATGAACATATCCGGGATATTTATAATTCTAAGGGCCCCGTTATTCCAGCCAGAAATCTCTCATCGGCATCCAGACATTTTATTTCACATCACAATTGCAATACTGACTCCCTGCGTGTTTTTGGCTTAGAAAAAGTTAAAATCTCCCCTCGTGGTGGTGATATCCAACATCAGGTTCTCACACGTGAGGCTTTTTGGATATTTCATTTGGGAACTAGAATACCCAATGGTCTTAATCTGAGACGAGATGTCATGTTTCATTATTAAATCTTGGTAGATAATGTTCGCATGTACATTTCGGATGATAGAGTTTTTTTATGTGGAATTTTAATATCAAAAATCTTTTCTGTATATATGAAAAAAAAAAAAAAAAAAAAAATCTGTTCACTTATTGTTGAATTTTTGTATTGTTGCTTTGTATGTTATCTACCCCATGCTGGCACATGTGCTTTCTGATTAAACACACTCCTCCCATTGGTAGGAGTGAGTTTAAATGCTTGTGAGCAAGACATGTTCACTCAGGCTTGACAAAGAACGCAGGCAGCGTTCGAAACGCGTAGTCTTACGCCACACATGGGCTCCCTATTTTTGTCATCACATTAATTTTTACGTCCTTTAATAAAATTTTGCATCAGTTTTACTACTACTCCGGAAGCTGGATTTTTCTTTCTTCTATTGGACCCTTGCACTGCCAGAGTGTTATCCTTGCATGCCGGACTTTGCCCCAGTTGAGCTGGATCACCTTTTTTCCTTCTCATTAAAATACAGTGGTCCAAGCAGTTCAAAACAGCATTAATGCAGGAAAGTTGTGCAGATAGGACTACGCGTTTCAGTGGTAAAATTCGCCTTCTTCACGGTCCAGAAGAGATTCAGAAGAGAAGGCGGATTTTACCGCTGAAACGCGTAGTCCTATCTGCACTACTTTCCTGCATTAATGCTGTTTTGAACTGCTTGGACCACTGTATTTTAATGGATCTATGAATAAAAAGTAAGAAAAAAATGTTTAACAGCATCCTGGATTGCTCACGTTATTGCTGGACTTTGCTCTGTTGTTGTTCACATTTGTATGGATGACTCCTACATCCTGACCCGGGCACAACGAAGTTAACCAGGTCAGCTGAGGTTCCAGGTGGTTCACAGGAGTGAGCTGGTCTACATTGCTGGATTTCTTATATATATATATATATATATATATATATATATATAAGAAAAAAAAAAAGAAACACTTGTGAGGCTCATGTGTTGCCCATGGCAATTGCTTGTTAGTTGGTTGCTATGGGTAACCACAATTTTTAAATTAGTATTTTTTTTACACATAAAATGGCCACCAGCAACATCAGGATGGCATCAGAGAGAACAGCGGCCATCAGATCCTTAGCAGCCAATCAGAAATCACGTTTCATGTTTTCTATCCAGGATTAAAAATGAAAGCCAAGCTCTGATTGGTTCCCAACGCCGTGTGTTGTTGGAGATACCTGTCACCGTGTAGGGGTAGTAGATCCAGGCTTTTTCCAAATGTAGAACATTCAAGGAACCACGCTGGGTATCCTTCTGCAAAAAAAAAGAGGTGAAAATTAGTACTGACCCATAATATGCTCCATAAAGTAAAATAACACTGCTCCTCCCCCACCTGCAGCCCCTCATATAAAAGTACATCTTCGGCTCCTCTGGAGCGCTTACCTGTGCCTGCGCGTCCTCCTCTTCATTCCTGCAGCTGCGGCCCCGGTGATGATTATGTCGGTGCAGGACTGAGGCACGCTCCTATGCAGCCCTGGCGATTACGGTACGTCGCGGGGCTGAGCAGAGCTGCTCTCCCTCCTGTCACCGGCCGCACTGTACAAATGTATTGCGCGCCTGAAAGACACGCATACATCTGAATACCGGTGCGGTCGGTGCAGTCCTGGGGACTCCCGCAATGAACCGCTAGGACCTTTGGTGAGTCACATGACACATGTGATGTCGCTAAAGGTCCTGCAACTGCGAAAACTTCAGTGATCGTACAGAACTTGTACGATCACTGAAGTTTACGATTGAAAGGCTGGGTGCCAGGGCCCACTCAGGCCTGTGCATGGGCGTACCCAGGATCAAAACTAGGGGGGGGGGGGGGGCAAGCCATGGTCGTTCAGGTTGTAAAATATTAGAACGGAAAAGGTGAATGAAATGAAAATTTTGAGAATTAAATGTAATTATAGCTCGATTAATGACTCCGCGCCCCTCTCCACACACACACACAATACATCCCCCATTACCCACTACATACACACACACACAAATACCATGCACCCCCCATTACCATCTCCCCACGCACACAATACAATGCACCCCCCCATCACCCCCTACACACACACACAATACAATCCTGATCATCCCACACACACACACACACACACACACACACTACAATGCACCCCCATTACCCTCACACACACACACACAAAACACGCTCCATTACCCCCACCCACACACACACACACACACACACACAATACATCCCCCCCATCACCCGCTACACATACAAATACAATGCACCCCCCATCACCCCCTACACACACACCCACAATACAATGCACCCCCACTACTCCCCACACACACACACACACACACACACAATGCACCGTCCATCAGCCCCTACACACACAATGCACCCCGCATCACCCCCTACACACACACAATGCATCCCCCATCACACCCCACACACACACGCACAATACAATGCATCCCCCATCACACCCCACACACACACACACAATGCACTCCCCCATCACCCCCTACACACACACACACACACACACACACACACAAATACAATGCATCACCCCCTACACACACACACAAATACCATGCACCCCCCATCACCCCCTCCAAACACACACAATACAATGAACCCCCCATCACCCCCTCCAAACACACACACACACACAATACAATGCACCCCCCCCCACACACACACACACACAATGCACCCCCCCCACACACACACACACACACACAATACAATGCACCCCCCATCACCCCCTATACACACACACACACACACACACACACAATACAATGCACCCCCCATCACCCCCTATACACACACACACACAATGCACCCCCCATCACCCCCTGCGCACACACACACACCACACACTACAATGCACCCCCATCACCCCCTATACACACACACACACACAATACACCCCCCATCACCCCCTACACACACACAATACAATGCACCCCCATCACTCCCTACACACACACACACACACACTACAATGCACCCCCATCACCCCCTATATACACACACACACAATGCACCCCCCATCACCCCCACACACACACACACACACAATGCACCCCCCATCACCCCCACACACACAGTACATCCCCCCATCACCCGCTACACACACACAAATACAATGCACCCCCCATCACCCCTACACACACACCCACAATACAATGCACCCCCACTACTCCTCACACACACACAAATGCACCCTCATTACTCCCCACACACACACACAATGCACCGTCCATCAGCCCGTACACACACAATGCACCCCCCATCACCCCCTCCAAACACACACAATACAATGCACCCCCCATCACCCCCTACACACACACACACACACAAATACAATGCATCACCCCCACACACACACACACAAATACAATGCATCCCCCATCACCCCCTACACACACAAACACACACACAAATACCATGCACCCCCCATCACCCCCTCCAAACACACACAATACAATGCACCCCCCATCACCCCCTCCAAACACACACACACACTACAATGCACCCCTATTACCCTCACACACACACACACACACACACAATACACACTCCATTATCCCCCCCCACACAGTACATCCCCCCCATCACCCCCTACACACACAAATACAATGCACCCCCCATCACCCCTACACACACACCCCCACAATACAATGCACCTCCACTACTCCCCACACACACACAAATGCACCCCCATTACTCCACACACACAATGCACTGTCCATCAGCCCGTACACACACAATGCACCCCCCATCACCCCCTCCAAACACACAGAATACAATGCACCCCCCATCACTCCCTACACACACACACACAATACAATGCACCCCCCATCACCCCCCCCACACACACAATGCACCCCCCCATCACCCCCCCCCCCCCACACACACACACACTACAATGCACCCCCATTACCCACACACACAATACACGCTCCATTACCCCCCCACACACAGTACATCCCCCCATCACCCGCTACACACACACACCCACAATACAATGCACCCCCACTACTCCCCCCCCACACACACACACACACACAATACAATATATCCCCCATTACCCACTACACACACACACACACAAAATACAATGCATCACCCCCTACACATACACACACACACACAATACAATGCATCACCCCCTACACACACACACACACACACACACACAATACATCCCCCCATCACCCACTACATACACACACAATACCATGCACCCCCCATTACCATCTCCCCACGCACACAATACAATGCACCCCCCATCACCCCCTCCAAACACACACACAAATACAATGCACCCCCCCATCACCCCCTACACACACACAATGCACCCCATCACGCCATACACACACAATGCACCCCTCCATCAGCCCTACACACACTACAATGTACCTACAATGTACCCCCCATCACTCCACACACACACACACAGCACCCTCCATTACCCCTCCCCCACATACAATACAATGCACCCTCCATTACCCCCTCCCCAGACATAATACATTGCACCCCTCATCACCCCCTGCAGACACAAATTACACTGCCCTATCACTACACACACCTGCCTCCCCCCTCCCTCGGAATACAGCACTCCCCCTCTGCCTGTCACAAAACTGTGTCTCCTTCACAAATGTTCCCCGTTATGTGTCGTCAGACCCTCCCCACACATCCCCATTAATTACACCTGTCTCTTCGGCTCCTCCATGGAGCGCTTACCGCTGCCTGATGAATCCAGTGTGGCGCCAGCAGCACTGTGATGACGTCAGCAATGTGCTGATCTCATCACGTCCTCTCACACATATCCATAGGGGCCCAGGGGGGGTAGAGGGCGGTGCCTAAGGGGCGTGGCCATCAATAGCAGGGTCCCACCGGGGGTTCTCCCGACCTCCTGGTGGGCCAGTCCGCCCCTGTACGTGAGGATGGGGCCCACAAAAACCTGTAGACGGCCCTGCCTGCATCCCTATATGTCACACAGCCTGTACCCAAACTTACCCCTCTCTCAAACACCCTGCACCCCATTTTGTCACAATCTGTACCCCTCATATGCACTCACCCTGCAACCCCATTTTCCCTCATTACCGGTCACGCGTTCCCATCTCCTTCAGGAATCAGGATCTTCTGGCTTTCTGAGCAGCTCCTCCCACTCGGTCACATGGGCATGACATCATCGCAGGTCCTATCTACACCACTAGGATGTATTTTCGTCATCTGGACAAGTTTCTGCTCTGCCTCTGCAGCACTCAGGCTATGTGCGCACGTGTGCGTATTGCATGCATTTATGCTGCATCTATAGCACTGCAGTGTATATGCATGTGTCCTGCATCCCCTGCACAATCTATGAAGATTGTGCATAATCCGTGCGCACCATGCTTTTTTGAACGCAGCGATTTGAGTGTCAAAAATTTGACAAAATCTCTGCATTTAAAAATGTAGCATGTCACTTCTTTCGTGCGCTTTGGATGCTGCTCCCACTCTGTCTATGGGAGAGGCGGCATCCCGAGCGCGTGAAATCGCCATCTATTCTGCAGACACACTACATCCATTATGCAGTGTCTGCAGCGATTTGAAGCGCACATGAGCTGCCAAATCACTGCAGAATTTTCTACAGTGACACGACGCAACGTGCGCACATAGGTGGAAGCGCCTAGTGGACCTCCTCTGAGCACAGGGCAACTGCCCCCTCTGCCACCTCCCGGTAGCTACACTACTGCCGGTCATTAATAGTCCTGGTCTTCTCATATGGACCAACATGGAAAAGGAGTAATAGATTGCAGTCACCTGTCCTACAGTCTCTTCCCCCCAGTAATGGCTGATAACAGGGAGTAATAGATTGCAGTCACCTGTCCTACAGTCTCTTCCCCCAGTAATGGTTGATAACAGGGAGTAATAGATTGAAGTCACCTGTTCTATAGTCTCCTCCTCCATGGCTGATAACAGAAAGCAATAGACTGAAGTCCCCTGTTCTACAGTCTCCCCCTCGAGTAATGGCTGATAACAGGGAGTAATAGAATGCAGTCGAGGGCCTACAGTCTTTTTCCCCAGTAATGGTTTATAACAGGGAGTAATAGATTGCAGTCACCTGTCCTACAGTCTCCTCCCCCCAGTAATGGCTGATAACAGGGAGAAAGGCAGGTTTCACATCTGCGTTGTTTCGACGCAAACGGACTCCGTCACTAATGTATTACAGTTCATTTATTTACAGTTGAAGAGCGACAGCATGCCTCATGCACTACCCGCATGTGTCCACATGGTGTCGCGCTTACACTGTAAATAAATGAACTGTAATACATTAGTGACGGAGTCCGTTTGCGTCGAAACAACGCAGATGTGAAACCGGCCTAATAGATTGGTCACCTGTCCTACAATCTCCTCCTCCATGGCTGATAACAGGGAGTAATAGATTGCAGTCACCTGTCCTACAGTCTCCTTCCCCCAGAAATGGCTGATCACAGGGAGTAATAAATTGAAGTCACCTGTCCTACAGTCTCCTCCCCCCAGTAATGGCTGATAACAGGGAGTAATAGATTGCAGTCGAGTGTCCTACAGTCTATTCCCCCCAGTAATGGCTGATAGCAGGGAGTAATAGATTGCAGTCACCTGTCCTACAGTCTCCTCCCCCCAGTAATGGCTGACAACAGGGAGTAATTGATTGCAGTCACCTGTCCTACAGTCTCCTTCCCCCAGAAAGGGCTGATAACAGGGAGTAATAGATTCAAATCACCTGTGCTACAGTCTACTCCTCCACAGAGTTCCGGAATATCCCTGACGTCAGATAAAATCATGTGACTGCTGAAGCACGCGACACCTGACCGAGTAGATAGGACAGCGCATGCGCGACAAAGGGCCAGCTGGGACCGATTATGTAGTGGGGGTATAAAAGATCTGAAGGACACGGCATTTTGAGACTCCTTGAGGAAGACCATGTGAAACAGTGGCAAAAGAGACACAGCAGTGCCACATACTACAGGACAATATGGGTGAGTGCAATAAATAACTACTTGTGTTTATGCTGCTGGGTGGTGAGATATATCTGATTTACTGTTAATGCATTCAGAGCCCATTAGAGCGATTACTCCCTCTGGACTTTTAGGTACTTGGCACTTTATTTTGCTTGTAGTCCTGCACCATGCACTTTTTTGTAATGTATTGATGTGTTTAGATATTTATGTGCAATAAAGTTTATATGAAGCCTTTCAATATAGGTGATGATCTATATGTTGCCATTTTTCTATAAGGTAAAATTCTGTGGAGGAGCTTTTCAGTTATACTAACCCATGATCTCAATTGTGAGGAGGCTGGGAAAGTCTTAGGCTACATGTGGATGCTGTGTTATTTGCTGTGTTTTTTTTTGGTGCAGTTTTGTTGTCAGAACTTTCTGACTTCCCAGCAAAGTCTATGAGAAGTCAGATATGCTATGTGCACATTGCAGTTTTTGTCAGGGGCTGCCACCGGTCGGGGTTTTTGTGGGCCCCGGGCTGCCACCGGTCCGGTCGGGGCCTTCTCTTGGGCCCCGGGCTGCCACCGGCGCGGTAGGGGGCCTTCTCTTGGGCCCCGACGGCTGCCACCGGCCCGGTCGGTGCTCTTCTCTTGGGCCCCGACGGCTGCCACCGGCCCGGTCGAGGCGGTGCTCTTCTTCTCTTGGGCCCCGGCGGCTGCCACCGGCCCGGTCGAGGCGCTGCTCTTCTTCTCTCGGGCCCCGGCGGCTGCCACCGGCCCGGTCGAGGCGGTGCTCTTCTTCTTCTCTCGGGCCCCGGCGGCTGCCACCGGCCCGGTCGAGGCGGTGCTCTTCTTCTTCTCTCGGGCCCCGGCGGCTGCCACCGGCCCGGTCGAGGCGGTGCTCTTCTTCTTCTCTCGGGCCCCGGCGGCTGCCACCGGCCCGGTCGAGGCGGTGCTCTTCTTCTTCTCTCGGGCCCCGGCGGCTGCCACCGGCCCGGTCGAGGCGGTGCTCTTCTTCTTCTCTCGGGCCCCGGCGGCTGCCACCGGCCCGGTCGAGGCGGTGCTCTTCTTCTTCTCTCGGGCCCCGGCGGCTGCCACCGGCCCGGTCGAGGCGGTGCTCTTCTTCTTCTCTCGGGCCCCGGCGGCTGCCACCGGCCCGGTCGAGGCGGTGCTCTTCTTCTTCTCTCGGGCCCCGGCGGCTGCCACCGGCCCGGTCGAGGCGGTGCTCTTCTTCTTCTCTCGGGCCCCGGCGGCTGCCACCGGCCCGGTCGAGGCGGTGCTCTTCTTCTTCTCTCGGGCCCCGGCGGCTGCCACCGGCCCGGTCGAGGCGGTGCTCTTCTTCTTCTCTCGGGCCCCGGCGGCTGCCACCGGCCCGGTCGAGGCGGTGCTCTTCTTCTTCTCTCGGGCCCCGGCGGCTGCCACCGGCCCGGTCGAGGCGGTGCTCTTCTTCTTCTCTCGGGCCCCGGCGGCTGCCACCGGCCCGGTCGAGGCGGTGCTCTTCTTCTTCTCTCGGGCCCCGGCGGCTGCCACCGGCCCGGTCGAGGCGGTGCTCTTCTTCTTCTCTCGGGCCCCGGCGGCTGCCACCGGCCCGGTCGAGGCGGTGCTCTTCTTCTTCTCTCGGGCCCCGGCGGCTGCCACCGGCCCGGTCGAGGCGGTGCTCTTCTTCTTCTCTCGGGCCCCGGCGGCTGCCACCGGCCCGGTCGAGGCGGTGCTCTTCTTCTTCTCTCGGGCCCCGGCGGCTGCCACCGGCCCGGTCGAGGCGGTGCTCTTCTTCTTCTCTCGGGCCCCGGCGGCTGCCACCGGCCCGGTCGAGGCGGTGCTCTTCTTCTTCTCTCGGGCCCCGGCGGCTGCCACCGGCCCGGTCGAGGCGGTGCTCTTCTTCTTCTCTCGGGCCCCGGCGGCTGCCACCGGCCCGGTCGAGGCGGTGCTCTTCTTCTTCTCTCGGGCCCCGGCGGCTGCCACCGGCCCGGTCGAGGCGGTGCTCTTCTTCTTCTCTCGGGCCCCGGCGGCTGCCACCGGCCCGGTCGAGGCGGTGCTCTTCTTCTTCTCTCGGGCCCCGGCGGCTGCCACCGGCCCGGTCGAGGCGGTGCTCTTCTTCTTCTCTCGGGCCCCGGCGGCTGCCACCGGCCCGGTCGAGGCGGTGCTCTTCTTCT
>NW_027443424.1:0-46277 GCF_048569485.1 Anomaloglossus baeobatrachus | reverse complement strand
TGTCCTGTAGTTCCTACTTGCTTGGTTTGGGGCATCGTTGTCCTGTAGTTGCCACTCACTCGGTTTGGAGCACCGTTCTCTTGTAGTTGCTACTCACTTGGTTCAGGGCCACTGGTGTCCTGTAGTTGCTGCTCGTTCAGTTGGGGGCTGCCAGTGTCCTGTAGTGCCGTTCACTTGGTTCAGAGCACCAGTGTCCTGTACTTGCTGCTCGCTCGCTTTGGGGCGCCAGTGTCCTGTAGTTGCCGCTCACTCAGTTCGGGGACGCCAGTGTCCTGTGCTTGAGTCCTGTAGTTGCGTCTCACTTGGTTCAGGATGGCCAGTGTCCTGTAGTTGCCACTTGCTCGGATTAGACCACCGGTGTGCTGTAGTTGCCGCTCACTTATTTCTGAGCACGTGTCCTGTAGTTGTCATTCGCTTGGTTAAAGGCCGCTTTACACACTGCGATATCGGTACCGATATCGACATCGTGCGTAACCGCCTCCATCGGTTGTGCGACACGGGCAAATCTCTGACCGTGTCGCACAACATCGCCCGGACCCGTCACACTACTTACCTTCCCTGCGACATCACTGTAAACGGCGAACCGCCTCCTTTCTAAGGGGGCAGTTCATTCAGCATCACAGCAATGTCACAGCAGCGTCACTGAACCGCCGCCCAATAGAAGCGGAGGGGCGGAGATGAGCGGGTCAAACATCCCGCCCACCTCCTTCCTTCCGCATTGTGGTTGGGAGGCAGGTAAGGAGAGGTTCCTCGTTCCTGCGGTATCACACAGAGTGATGTGTGCTGCCGCAGGAACGAGGAACAACTTCGTTACTGCTGCAGTAACAATATTTGAGAATGGACCTGTGGCGCCCTGGACAAGCCAGGGGCCACAGAGAACAACACCTACACACCCCACACTCCCGGTCAGGCACACCTAAGTCAGACACAAACCCTTGTTGCCTTCCTCCAGGGGCTGATGTTCACACCAGGGGGTGGGCCAGGCAGTTGGCCCCGCCCACCGAGGAGTTCACAGTCCTGGAGGCGGGAAAAGAGTTCAGTTGAGTGAGGGAAGTGAAAGTGAGAGGAAGGAAAGTGGTAAAGGAGCAGACAGAAGTTGGTCCGGGTGTGTGGCCCGGACGGATCAGCAAGGTTGGCGGACGGTGGTGACCGTCTGCAGGAGTGGCCTATCGGAGTCTACCGTAAGGACCGTGGACGGGCGGTGGCCCGGCGGTACCGGACCGGTACGCAAAGAGAAGTCAGCACCATCTGGCAGGGGCTTACGGACCCCGGCAAGGCTAGGAGTCGCCGTGAATTTGCCAAATCCGTTAGCGAAGGGAACCTCCTGGGTTTCCCAGCAGCCAAGTCCCGACAGAAGGCAACCGTCCAACCGAGAGAGAGAAACACAGTCACCGCCAAGGCTAAAGTTCCCAGGGCCAGAGCCTGGGGGCAAAAGGGGCTCCTTCAGCTCTCATCCAAGCTGGGGAGCGGGTTACCGGTGGGAACCCATTGGGACCGTTTACAGTACATAGGTGCAGGGAAAGGCAGTCACCATCAACCTGCCGGGAGGAGAAACAACACCGCAGCCGTCTGTGGGACCCGTCCATCCAGCCGTGTGTTTTACCGAGAAGTGTGTCCTCATCATTGGCTGAGTGAGTACCACCGTGCCGTGCGGCACAGCGCTGCCCCCGCGACCTTGCACCTCACCAGGCCCCGTAACCCGCCTGCCATCCATCCCTACCCCATCACCGGGCCCCGGGACAACCAACCCCCTACCCACGGAGGGGAGAACTAACATCAAAGCTGCTCCCTGTCATCGCTCCCGGGATCCCCGTCCAGAGCAGCGGTGGTGTCACTAACTTCACCACAACAGTGGGTGGCGTCACGGACAATAACCAAATCCCCACAATCCAATCCCCACCCTTTTCACTCACGGGCGAGGAGCGCCGCTCGAGTCCCCGGATCTGGCCCACCGCTCAAGCCACCACCGAGCAGCAGCAGCAGCCGCAGCAGCGGCCAGACCCGAGCAGTGGGAGAGCGCAGGGTCCCCTCCTCTGCCCGCGACAACTTGGCATCACGAACAGGATCTTACCGCTCTGCCGTCTGGTAGAGGTGCGCCTTGTGACCGCCGGAGGTGTCCGGCCGAAAAATTTGAGAAGCCGCCATCTTGGGCGCGAAAAATTCCCGCTCGAGCGTCTCCTCGAGCAGTGGAGGCGCGAAGGCCAAAACCCCGCCCCGGTAGAGGAGGAGCCGGAAAGAGGCTAAGGGGGACTGATGGCGTCTGGCCGCATGTAGCCCGCGGCTATAAAAGCAGGGACGCCAGGACTCTGCGGCGATACTGGGTTCCTGGAAGACCTCATTGCCAAGATGCACAGTCCGACTACCAACGATGACGCTCCCGCACCCGGCACGGCGATGTGGCTGAGAAACCGGACCGTCCCTCTGAGTAACCGTCTGCAAGCCCACATGCAGCTCCTCCTGGAGGAATGGGAGACCGACATGGCGGACGTGGTGGCTGCTATGCGGAGACGCGAGGTGGAAGAGGATTTGGAGGAGCGGGTAAGGGACCCACGCCCCTGTATTCCCGAGGGATCGGCCACTGTGGCTGAGGAGCCCGGCCTGCACCCGCTCACCCTGCCTCCCTCCCCGCTACCCGCGTTAGCTGCTGCCTCCCCGCCACTAGGCCCGCTACCTGTCCAACCGGTAGCAATACCCTGCCAACCCACCCCGGCGGACCAGCGGGCTGCAGACGCTCAGGACCCCCCTGAACCGCTCCTGTGGGAGCCGCTGGGACCGCGGCCCCTTAACGAAAATGTGCCAGAAATCCCGGCAGTGATTGCGCCAGACCCCGAGCCCGGGATCGTGGCATGGATGAAGGCCCGAGTGATGGAGTTCCACCAATGCCAGAAAAGTCAGATATTCCTCATGATGGAGCAGTGGACCAATGAAGTGGAAACGCTGGTAGCAACTGCCCCAATGTATGGGAAGGGAGTAGATGTGACGGAGCCGATGGGTAGCCCACGTCCCCATGTCCTACCAGGACCGGCCACTGCGGCTGGGGGGCCCGGCCCTATCTCGGCCCTCGTATCATCCCTACCATTATTCTTGGGGCGCCTCAGCGTTAACCAACCTGACCTACTACCCCACGCTACCGCAGAAGAATCTGATGTGCTGGATACTGGAGGCCAGGAGGCTGCGGCAGCTGGCGGCAACCCGCCTGACGCAGAGACAAGTGATAGTGACTCCAGCTCCGGTGCTGAGCCCACCCCTGAAAGTGAGGCGGCAAGTGAGCGTCTCCGCTACGCAGGAGAACCGGTTGTTTATTACACCCCGTGCAATGGTGGAAACGGATACCGGGCACCCCTTTCACAGCAGGCCTGTCACTGCATGTTTGATATGCTGGTGGCGGAGGATGAGACCGATGCCGAGGAATCTGAATAATGGCAGCGGAGTCCCGTTGCAGTTGTCCCCGTTGGGACCACCAGAGTGCTATTTAAAGTTCTATGAATGATAAGCCAATTAACAGAAAGAAAGTTACCTGATTGACTAACTGTGATTGAGACCGGTCGTTGCCGGCACCGTGGTCCCCGTGAGGACTGTCTACAAGTTTTACATAAGGGACTCCTTATGGACAAGCCTGAGAACTAGCAAGGCAACCACAAACTTGTGGCTTGTAAATAAAAATGTTATTTTAAGGCTTTCACCGTTGCCGCCTCCGGAGAGGCAGATTGGAGGAAGGGCCCGCAGTGGAGCAGGCTGGGGCCCAGCCACCACCGGAACCGGTGGCGATCCTCTGGGGGTTTCAGGGGGTTCCCCATGGACGTGGGTCCCCTGGAAAGGACAGAACCCGCTCGGGTAACTTGTGCTGGACTGGGGTCAAGGGGTGCTGCCTGTTTGCTTAGGGGCAGCATCAGGGCCAGGTTACTTGGGTGGGAGAGAGCGGAAGCCGTAACCGTTTTGCAACGTTAAAGTAAGAGTACCTCCCGATGTGGGAAGATGTTATTTTAATTGTAATCTCTGTTTTACCGTTTATCTTTTCAGTTGTGAAAATAAAACCGTGATGGACGGGCAGCCCACGGACGGTCTGCATTTTACTAAGGGGGAATGTGGCGCCCTGGACAAGCCAGGGGCCACAGAGAACAACACCTACACACCCCACACTCCCGGTCAGGCACACCTAAGTCAGACACAAACCCTTGTTGCCTTCCTCCAGGGGCTGATGTTCACACCAGGGGGTGGGCCAGGCCATTGGCCCCACCCACCAAGGAGTTCACAGTCCTGGAGGCGGGAAAAGAGTTCAGTTGAGTGAGGGAAGTGAAAGTGAGAGGAAGGAAAGTGGTAAAGGAGCAGACAGAAGTTGGTCCGGGTGTGTGGCCCGGATGGATCAGCAAGGTTGGCGGACGGTGGTGACCGTCTGCAGGAGTGGCCTATCAGAGTCTACCGTAAGGACCGTGGACGGGCGGTGGCCCGGCGGTACCGGACCGGTACGCAAAGAGAAGTCAGCACCATCTGGCAGGGGCTTACGGACCCCGGCAAGGCTAGGAGTCGCCGTGAATTTGCCAAATCCGTTAGCGAAGGGAACCTCCTGGGTTTCCCAGCAGCCAAGTCCCGACAGAAGGCAACCGTCCAACCGAGAGAGAGAAACACAGTCACCGCCAAGGCTAAAGTTCCCAGGGCCAGAGCCTGCGGGCAAAACGGGCTCCTTCAGCTCCCATCCAAGCTGGGGAGCGGGTTACCGGTGGGAACCCATTGGGACCGTTTACAGTACACAGGTGCAGGGAAAGGCAGTCACCATCAACCTGCCGGGAGGAGAAACAACACCGCAGCCGTCTGTGGGACCCGTCCATCCAGCCGTGTGTTTTACCGAGAACTGTGTCCTCATCATTGGCTGAGTGAGTACCACCGTGCCGTGCGGCACAGCGCTGCCCCCGTGACCCTGCACCTCACCAGGCCCCGTAACCTGCCTGCCATCCATCCCTACCCCATCACCAGGCCCCGGGACAACCAACCCCCTACCCACGGAGGGGAGAACTAACATCAAAGATGCTCCCTGTCATCGCTCCCGGGATCCCCGTCCAGAGCAGCGGTGGTGTCACCAACTTCACCACAACCGTGGGTGGCGTCACGGACAATAACCAAATCCCCACAATCCAATCCCCACCCTTTTCACTCACGGGCGAGGAGCGCCGCTCAAGTCCCCGGATCCGGCCCACCGCTCGAGCCACCACCGAGCAGCAGCAGCCGCAGCAGCAGCGGCCGGACCCGAGCAGTGGGAGAGCGCAGCGTCCCCTCTTCCGCCCGCGACAGACCCCCATGTCGCCGATGAGCGATTTTGCACGTTTTTGCGACGATGCAAAATTGCTCATAGGTGTCACACGCAACGGCATCGCTACAGCGGCCGGATGTGCCTCACAAAATCCGTGACCCCGCTGTAGCGATCTCGTAGCGTGTAAACCCCGCTTTAGCCTGTAGTTGCTTCTCATTTGGTTCAGATCTGCCAGTGTCCTGCAGTTGCTGCTTGTTCGGTTCAGAGTGGCTGGTGTTCTGTAGTTGCCATGCACTCATTTCGCAGTGATCGGTGTCCTGTAGTTGCTGCTCAGTCGGTTTGGAGCACTAGTGTCCTGTAGTTGCTGATCGCTTGGTTTGGGGTCGTCAGTGTCCTGTAGTTGCCGCTCACTCAGTTCGGGGACGCCGGTGTCCTGTGCTTGAGTCCTGTAGTTGCTTCTCACTTGGTTCAGGATGGCCAGTGTCCTGTAGTTGCCACTTGCTTGGATTAGACCACTGGTGTCCTGAAGTTGCCACTCTCTTGGTTCGGGGCTGCCGGTGTCCTGTAGTTGCCACTCGTTCAGTACAGGACTGCGAGTGTCTTGTAGTTGACTCTCACTCGGTTTGGGGCCACCGGTGTCCTGTAGTTGCTGTTTGCTCGGTTCAGAGCACCTATGTCCTGTAGTTGCCGCTCACTCAGTTCAGAGATGCTCGTGTCCTATAGTTGTATCTTGTAGTCACCTCTGACTTGGTTCAGGGTGACCGGTGTCCTGTACTTGCCGCTGTCGGTTTGGGGCGCCAGTGTCCTGTATTTGCCGCTCGCTCAGTTCAGAGCAGCTGCTGTCCTGTAGCTGTGTCCTGTAGTTGCCCCTTGCTCGGTTCAGGCCAGCTGGTGTTCTGTAGTTGCCACTTTCTCGCTCACAGAGCATTTACATGTCTCGCCGACTCCTGCATCCTCACCACTTTCGCGGCTCTACCTGCAGCAGTGTGATGCAGTCGCAGAGTGATGACTTCATCACGCTGCTGAATGCTGGGCCTCAGGATGATGTGCCAGTGACCTGCTCTG
This sequence comes from Anomaloglossus baeobatrachus, assembly GCF_048569485.1. Taxonomy (NCBI): domain Eukaryota; kingdom Metazoa; phylum Chordata; class Amphibia; order Anura; family Aromobatidae; genus Anomaloglossus; species Anomaloglossus baeobatrachus. The sequence goes on along the minus strand of NW_027443424.1, from coordinate 39,967 downwards.
CTCCACTGACCTTGCCTCCAGCACATGTGATGCCCTTTCACAAGCAAATTAGCCATGTGTTGAGGCTGAAGAGACATGGCTGGGCCCCTTTGCTGTGGCTGTGACTGGGCCCCGGTGAAGAGTAGTCCCAGGCTCTGGGCTTAATAAAGCTAAGTAATTACCCTGGGCCTCTTCAACGGGCCCCACACACCATGATTTTGTCATGCTCTGACAGTGGCCCTGACTCCCTATATATCACAATGACTCTGCAGGTTCAGTAACTCCCTATATATCACACTGACTCTGCAGGTCCAGTAACTCCCTATATATCACACTGACTCAGTCATGCAGTAGTACAACAAAATACAATTTGGGCCTTTTTCAATACCTATGTGGAATGAGTTTTGTGATCAGACCCCCTATCCCTATGATGTAAAAGCATAGTAAGCCCCCACCCCCTGATTTACTGTGCTAGATGATTAGATGTGCTTGCTGCAGGCTGTTATGGGTAAGCCCACCTTAGCCTCATGTCAGTAGCCCGCTCTGTGACTCTTCACCTTTGTGTAAAATGGAGTTCATTTTTTCTTTCTGATCTGCCTGAATTGAATCAGAGTGTTCACATTCACAGGGACTTGCGTATTCCAGTAAATGTAACTTGAAATTGATCTTCTGCAGATGGATCTTCTCACCCCTGGTCATTAGAACATATCTTGTGTGTTCTTGTCACATGGAGTTTTACACAAACTTTGCTGACTGACATGGTGGCATTGGATTCTGTTCAGATTGCAGATTCTGACACTCCATCTGATGGTTTCTCTGGTGTCTGGCATCCACACAGGCAGACTGAGGTGTTGACCTGTTGTGTGCTGATTCATAGGCAGGCTAGCAAGAGGTAATCTCTGGTAGTCTGTTTGTTCCTTTAATCACATGTTGTAGGAAGTACTATCAGATTTGCTCCCCTCCTATTTATGCTGGTGGAATCTTTCTACCTATGCCAGCTATAGTTTATTCTGTGTTAGTCTGTGAGCTTTGGTGTCCCAGACTCTGTGTTGAAATTTGTGCTTTATTTGTGCTTTTTGTTGGTGTGGTTGTGGAATTTATCTCTGTTCTTTTGTAGCTTCCTTCCTCCTCTTGTTTTCCTCCTGAATCTCTTATTATATTATCCAGTGTATGTGCTTGTTATGTGACAGAGTTTTGGTTTTCCCATGTCTGTCTTTTTTTGTGGTTTCAATATACTCCTGTCCTGTCCCTCCCTGGGGGAGGAGGAGAGGGAATAAAATCAGGAGTGGTCAGGAGCAGGGCCAGGAAGGGGACTCAGGCCTCTCTACCATCAGTAGTGTCCCTGAATAGGGATGGCATAGGGCCCCCTAGCTTGAGGGACACTCTGGGATAGTGGTGAACCGTGGCTCCTAAAGTCATCACAAAGGATATTGTCTCACTAGGTTGTGGTCCTGTAATGGCGTGGGATGTGCAGATGATGTCTGGGGCAGGAAGATCCCTAAATGTCTCAGTTTACAGAAGGTTGTGATCCTGTAAAGGAGCAGGATGTGCAGATAATGCCTGGGGCAGGGACATCACTAAATATTTGCAGAACACCATCTTCCCTTCTAGATAATACTATGCCTTAAATTTAACAGATGTATTATGATAATTGCACGTCACAATGATGGCCTTCTTGTCATTTAAGGCCAAAACACACCACTTTGATTTTTCTTTTTTTCTGACGAATCATCATTATGTCATCTATATAACGCGTCCATAACAAGAGGACAAGGTCGCCCCCATAGCCGTCCCCCGAGGCGGTAAGTGAAGGGTCTCCTTGAAGAAGAAACAATTGTGAGTGCAAATGTCAATAAGTCAGCAAAAAGTCAACCGGACCGAAATCTAAGGCTTCCAACAAAAGAAAAGCATTAACCGCCTCATTGCCACACACGTGTCTGAAGGAGGAATGCCGGGCTTCCACTTCTACTGTCACCAGCCAAAGAAATATTCTCAACCTTTTCTCAACACATCACTGTATCCATCAGATATATTCAGGATGACTTTACCAAGGTTTGGGAAAGATATCCAGGGACGGAGGTCACAATTTTTCACTCATTAAAGTGTATCAAAGCAAAAACACGGTTTTATCTGTGCTACAGTCCGAGCCATCCACCTCCTACAAAAATATAGTACGTTTACCCATGTAATTAATTTTCATTTCATGATCACTCAATTATTCCCCTAACAAGTATCATCTTATATCCTTGTACCATACTACCTAGTAAGTTGACTCCAGTTATACAGTATTACTACAATTGATTCCAAGAGATTGCTCTACCCTGAGAAGGTATTACTCTGTATTTTTGACCAAGTTATTCCATTTGGAGATTGGTGTACCCTTATTAATTTTCCTTATGTCACTAATTCTCCCCTATATTGTAGGTGCACACAACCTATTAGCTATGCAGTGTTTCTCTCTATTCCAGTTTTACAAGCTGCCCACAGACTCATGGCCCTGATAATACAAGGTATACATTTTTTTCCTCTTTTTTAATACCTCCATTTTTACTCTGTATCTATTATTTCCTCTATACAGCCATATAATTCCCCGACGGTATGTCAGGAACTGACAGATCAACTGCCATCATGTTATCATTGTATCGGCATACCCCCTCATTTGTATTCACCACTACTATGTAATATCTTAACCATTCCTTTTTTTCCTATTAGGCACACGTCGGTCACATGTACTATATCACCCACAGCCACCTATATCGCCTACGACTTTTTGCATTGCCTCCGTTTGTCCTATAAACAATTGGTATGTTTTGCACATTCCGCTATTTTCTCCTCATGAGCTCAATGATTATATGAAATTTGTTATCACATGTTTCCTATTTTGCCTTTTGCATCATATATAGACATATATACACTACAGTCCAAAAGTTTGGGGTCACTTAGATATATCCTTATTTTTGAAAGAAAAGCACATTATTTTTTGCAATGAAGCTAACATTAAATAGAAATCCCCTCTATACATTGTTATGTGGTAAATAACTATTCTGGCTGCAAACGTCTGGTTGTTAATGCGATATCTACATAGGTGTATAGAGGCCCATTTCCAACAACCACCACTCCAGTGTTCTAATGGTACATTGTGTTTGCTGTGTTAGAAGGCCAATGGATATTTAGAAATTACTTGAAAACCCTTGTGCAAGTATGTTAGCACAGCTGACAACAGTTTTGCTGATTAGAGAAGCTATAAAACTGACCTTCCTTTGAGCTAGTTGAGGATCTGGAGCATTACATTTGTTGATTCTATTAAACTCTCAAAATGGCCAGAAAAAGAGAACTTTCATGTGAAACTCGACAGTCTATTCTTGTTCTTAGAAATGAAGGATATTCCATGCGAGAAATTGCCAAGAAGCTGAAGATTTCCTACAACGATGTGTACTACTCCCTTCAGAGGAGAGCACAAACAGGCTGTAACCAGAGTAGAAAGAGAAGTGGGAGGCCGCGCTGCACAACTGAGCAACAAGACACGTACATTACAGTCTCTAGTGTGAGAAATCCACGCCTCACAGGTCCTCAATTGGCCGCTTCATTACATAGTACCCGCAAAACACCAGTGTCACCGTCTACAGTGAAGAGGCGACTCCGGGATGCCGGCCTTCAGGGCAGAGTCGCAAAGAAAAAGCCATATCTAAGACTGTCTAATAAAAGGAAAGATTAATATGGGCAAAAGAACACAGACATTGGACAGAGGAAGATTGGAAAAAAGTGTTATGGACAGACGAATCGAAGCTTGAGGTGTTTGGATCACACAGAAGAACATTTGTGAGATGCAGAACTACTGCTGGAAGAGTGCCTGACGCCATCTGTCACGCATGGTGGAGGTAATGCCGAAACGTTGATTGAACAACATGTCCCACAATTATTTTTCTGTTTGAACATACTAATAAAAAAGTACCTTTGGAAAGAAAAATTTATTTTCAAGCTTCCATTTTTCTTATTGAGTGCCGAAGTCTAACTTTTAAACACAAGGGCTCAGTCTACAGTGGATGGGTGAGGATACAGGAGTAGAGAGGACCCTGCCCACAAGGGCTCAGTCTACAGGGGATGGGGAGGGTACAGGAGGAGAGAGGACCAGACCCGCGAGGGCTTACACTCTACAGGGAATGGCGAGGGTACAGGAGGAGAGAGGACCCTGCCATTGAGAGATCACAGTCTACAGGGGATTGGTGAGGATACAGGAGGAGAGAGGACCCTGCCAGTGAGGGACCACAGTCTACAGGGCATGGTGGAGTGCAGTAGGTGACGTATGAAATCCCCCCTTCTCTTGAGTGTGCCATGTTTCTAGTAATACGCATTGATCGCCATTTCTGACAAAGGTCTCATAATACCAAGACTCTCTATGAGGGGATTACTGTACTGACTTTACCTCACCCAAACCCATGCAGCAGGCGGGATGTTCCATAGGGGTAGAAACTCCTTAATTCCTAAAATGGGAGGAGTTTGTTTTTTCTGTGGCAAAGGAAGAAGGAAAAATGGCAGTTGGAAAACTCCTAGACCCAGGTGGATTGGGGGTTTCCAACTTGGATCTATGTATTTCCTCCACTATGGTGTCTCAATGTTTATTACCCACAAGGGTGAAGGTCAGGGACCTAGATGTCCTTATTACTGTTTTTCTGGATAGTGGTTCTGGGGCAGATATTATTAATGAACAGTTTGCTTGTTCTTCTGGGTTAGAGGTGAAGGAGTTATCTAGTCTGGTTCAGATTTTTGCCATTGATTCGTCACCTCTTTCTCAGGGGGTTTTGTTGAGTGTGTACAGGGGCTGGAGCTCCATATAGGGGTCCTCCATTCAGAGCTCATATTTTATGTGCTTAAAGACCTCCCTGCACAAATTGTGTTAGGCCTCCCTTGGTTTACATTACATAACCCCGGTGTTGACTGGAAAACACAGTAAGTATATCAATAAATGAAGCACATATTGTAAAGAACACTGTCTACTGACCCGTAATATGGTGATAACCACTAGTCTTCCGGATCCCGTCTTAGATTTTGAGGATGAGTTCTCTGAGAAGAGTTGTCAGGAGCGGCCATCGCACAGAGCTTATGACTGCACCATAAGGTTGATGCCGGGGACAAAATTAGCCAAGTGCAGACTCTATAACTTGTCGGGTCCTGAGAGACAAGCGCTGTACATAACGGAGTTTGGCTAATGGTAACGGTAGGCCATCCTCGTCTCCGGTGGCTGCTGGTTTCTTCTTTGATAGTTTGTTTTGGGAGGGAGTAATTAAAGTATCTAAAGAAATCGCAGGAGTGTCCATCTCCCCTTCCCCGGAGGTAACATTGCTATACATGTTCCCCATGAACAAATCTTATACAAGAAATCTCTGCCGAGACACCTTCTCCAAGCTGCCAAGACAGTAATTCCCCAACATTGGAGATCAATAGATCCTCCTACCCTGGAGGAATGGTTTGCTGAAATCTCAGTGATCCAGTGATCCACCTTATAGAAACACTGAACGCTCAATCCCAACAAGAAATAAACTTTGTAAACAAAAATTGCATGGCTAGTCTATATATACACTGGGGGAAAGATCCGAACAATTTCCCACAGGGAGGGTGCCAACTTCAAAGAACATTGTGAACAAAGAGGACGAAGAAGGAAATATGGCACAAAAGTATTGCAAAAAAGATTATACATTTTATTGGAAATATCATTAAAATATTAATCTCACAAAAGTCACAGTATTTGCAATATGGAAAGAGCAAGGATGAAATCACAGGATCATGGATGGATAAAAACTCACAAACATAGTATTGAACACAATTGTGGTAAAACAACCCTGACCGCCACAGAGAAAGGGAGCCCTGAAATGAAGATGGCACTAGTACTCCACAAAAATAAAGATAGGAATATTGACATTTAAACCACAAATGTGGTAATCACGGTGGTAAGAGTGCCCGGTCAGTGGAAGGAAAAGAGGATTCCTGGGAGTGAGTCCTATATAGTCGTGTGGAGGTAATCACAGGGAACCCTCAATGGGAAAAGGGAATGGGGAGAAAGGGGGGGGAGGGAGAGAAGTGGGTGCACCAGGTGAGCGGTCCCAACGTCCGTTTCGCCTGAGCGCTTTTTCGAGGGAAAAAAAAGCACTCAGGCGAAATGGACGTTGGGACTGCTCATCTGCCGCCACGCTCTGGGGAATGGGGAGAAAGGGGGGGAGGGAGAGAAGTGGGTGCACCACTGGTAGTCCACAAAAAAGAAAAAGTGAGTACGAATTCAAAAAGCCCAGATACATAAGCCTGTATGGAACAGGGAATGCCAAAGGGAAGATAAAGAACTAAGGAAATTATGGATGATGCGGACTAACAGTGGTGCATCCGGGAATAGTAGAAATAGTCGTGTGGCAGAGAGGTATGGGTGTAGTGTCGTGGGACTGAATACAACAGTAATAAACACAGTGATAGCACTATCACCTGTATAGTGGGCAGGCAAGTAATCATAAACTCAGGATCAGTTGTATATGCTCCGATTAAACAATCGTCAGGGAGCACTGAGGTAAGGCAGAATGAAAGTGTTAGACCAAATTCCCAATCAGCCATACACAACTGAAACTGAACACAGAATAATGATGGAGGATGCCAGGAGTATCAGCGGGAGGGAGTAAAACACCTGAGGTGCACCAATGGCACGAGTAAACACTATGAGTGTGCCTAGTATGGAGGCAAAAGGCGTACCAGCAGGTGAACGGTCCCTATTATGTAGCTGATTACAACAATAGTGAGCAGGGTAATGGCATAGTCACCCATGTAAAGGGTGAACAAATAAACATGAGTTCAGAGTCAGTTGTATGCGCCAATAGTGTGGACGACTGGCATGAAGCAGAAGTAAAAGTAATAAACCACAGTCATAATCAGCCATACACAACTGAGACCGGACACAGGGGATGGTAGAGAGAAGTGCCAGACATGTCAGCGGGAGAAAGTAAAGTGCCTGGAATACACCACTGGCATAAATGGAAACTGAACCTGAAAGTATACCTGGTGTGGAGGCAGAGCGTGGCGGCAGGTGAGCGGTCCCAACGTCCATTTCGCCTGAGTGCTTTTTTTTCCCTCGAAAAAGCGCTCAGGCGAAACGGACGTTGGGACCGCTCACCTGGTGCACCCACTTCTCTCCCTCCCCCCCCCTTTCTCCCTATTCCCTTTTCCCATTGAGGGTTCCCTGTGATTATTTCCACACGACTATATAGGACTCACTCCCAGGAATCCTCTTTTCCTTCCACTGACCGGGCACTATTACCACCTTGATTACATCATTTGTGGTTTAAATGTCAATATACAGTTAAGTCCAGATATATTTGGCCAGTGACACAATTTTGGCGAGTTGGGCTCTGCATGCCACCACATTGGATTTGAAATGAAACCTCTACAACAGAATTCAAGTGCAGATTGTAACGTTTAATTTGAAGGTTTGAACAAAAATATCTGATAGAAATTGTAGGAATTGTCACATTTCTTTACATACACTACACATTTTAGGAGGTCAAAAGTAATTGGACAAATAAACCAAACCCAAACAAAATATTTTTATTTTCAATATTTTGTTGCGAATCCTTTGGAGGCAATCACTGCCTTAAGTCTGGAACCCATGGACATCACCAAACGCTGGGTTTCCTCCTTCTTAATGCTTTGCCAGGCCTTTACAGCCGCAGCCTTCAGGTCTTGCTTGTTTGTGGGTCTTTCCGTCTTAAGTCTGGATTTGAGCAAGTGAAATGCATGCTCAATTGGGTTAAGATCTGGTGATTGACTTGGCCATTGCAGAATGTTCCACTTTTTTGCACTCAAACTCCTGGGTAGCTTTGGCTGTATGCTTGGGGTCATTGTCCATCTGTACTATGAAGCGCCGTCCGATCAACTTTGCGGCATTTGGCTGAATCTGGGCTGAAAGTATATCCCGGTACACTTCAGAATTCATCCGGCTACTCTTGTCTGCTGTTATGTCATCAATAAACACAAGTGACCCAGTGCCATTGAAAGCCATGCATGCCCATGCCATCACGTTGCCTCCACCATGTTTTACAGAGGATGTGGTGTGCCTTGGATCATGTGCCGTTCCCTTTGTTCTCCAAACTTTTTTCGTCCCATCATTCTGGTACAGGTTGATCTTTGTCTCATCTGTCCATAGAATACTTTTCCAGAACTGAGCTGGCTTCATGAGGTGTTTTTCAGCAAATGTAACTCTGGCCTGTCTATTTTTGGAATTGATGAATGGTTTGCATCTAGATGTGAACCCTTTGTATTTACTTTCATGGAGTCTTCTCTTTACTGTTGACTTAGAGACAGATACACCTACTTCACTGAGAGTGTTCTGGACTTCAGTTGATGTTGTGAACGGGTTCTTCTTCACCAAAGAAAGTATGCGGCGATCATCCACCACTGTTGTCATCCGTGGACGCCCAGGCCTTTTTGAGTTCCCAAGCTCACCAGTCAATTCCTTTTTTCTCAGAATGTACCCGACTGTTGATTTTGCTACTCCAAGCATGTCTGTTATTTCTCTGATGGATTTTTTCTTTTTTTTCAGCCTCAGGATGTTCTGCTTCACCTCAATTGAGAGTTCCTTAGACCGCATGTTGTCTGGACACAGCAACAGCTTCCAAATGCAAAACCACACACCTGTAATCAACCCCAGACCTTTTAACTACTTCATTGATTACAGGTTAACGAGGGAGACGCCTTCAGAGTTAATTGCAGCCCTTAGAGTCCCTTGTGCAATTACTTTTGGTCCCTTGAAAAAGAGGAGACTATGCATTACAGAGCTATGATTCCTAAACCCTTTCTCCGATTTGGATGTGAAAACTCTCATATTGCAGCTGGGAGTGTGCACTTTCAGCCCATATTATATATAGAATTGTATTTCTGAACATGTTTTTGTAAACAGCTAAAATAACAAAACTTGTGTCACTGTCCAAATATTTCTGGACCTAACTGTACCTATCTTTATTTTTGTGGAGTACTAGTGCCATCTTTATTTCAGGGCTCCCTTTCTCTGTGGCGGTCAGGGTTGTTTTACCACAATTGTGTTCAATATTATGTTTGTGAGTTTTTATCCATCCATGATCCTGTGATTTCATTCTTGCTCATTACATACTGCAAATACTGTGATTTTTGTGAGATTAATATTTTTAATGATATTTCCAATAAAATGTACAATCTTTTTTGTAATACTTTTGTGCCATATTTCCTTCTTCGTCCTCTTTGTTCACAAAGAAATAAACTTCGTGGCAATCATGGTTTTATTGGGAGGCCTTCTTCTCTTCCCCTCTCTACCGACATATCCTGGAATAATCAGAGACTGATCCGGTGTGCTTATGCTTCTTTCCCTTCCTTCTTTTGCTTGTCCTCTGTTTTTCTTTCTCTATGCTTCCTGTCTGCTCCATCACTTCTTCTTAACTTCCTTCTATAGGTTGTTTTAAATTCTTCTATCACAGACCTCATTATTTTATTATGTTGCTTAATTATTCTCATTTACTTGTTAAAACTTAACAAGACATTAATTGGGAATAAAAAAGAAGGATGGTGGACTATGGCCATGCCTGGATTTCCGAGAGATCAATCAGATAACGGTTTGTGATCCGTATCCTCTGCCATGCATTCCTGACCTATTTAATCAGATTGCCAATGGTAACTGGTTCTCCAAACTTGACCTTAGGAGGGTCTATAATCTGATCTGTATCAAACAGGGGGATGAGTGGAAAATGGCCTTTAATATGCTGGGAGGCACTTCGAAAACCTGGTGATGTCATTTGGTTTGACCAATGCGCCTGCGGTTTTCCAGCATTTTGTTACTGATGTGTTTTCTCATCTGTTGGGGAAATCTGTAATGGTTTACCTTGATGACATTCTCATATATTCATGGTATTTTGGGTCTCATTTGGAACATATCAGACAAGTATTACAAATCCTCAGAGTGAATCCATTGTACACTAAGCTAAAAAAATGTGTTTGTCGTTCAGGCGATCATACATTTCGTGTTTGGGTTAGATTACCTCAGTTGCAGGTTTTCGGATGGATCCCACTAAATTACAAGCTATTTTGACATGGGACCGTGCTGAGAACGTTAAAGCTCTACAACGTTTTCTAGGTTTTGCGAATTATTATCTAAAGTTTATTAAGAATTTTTCTGTTATAACAAGACCACTTACTGAGATGGCTAAGAAGGGTACACACGGCTATAAATTGACTCATGATGCTTTATGTGCTTTCGACCGTCTTAAAAAGTGCTTCTTGTAGGCACCTGTATTAATACAGCCTGATGTGTATCAACTTTTTACAGTGGGGGTTAATACATCAGAGGTGGGAGTGAGAGCTGTATTGTCCCAAGGTACGTCTCTTTGGTAAAATGCATTCATGCGCCTGCTTCTCTAAGAAATTATCTTCTGCTCAACGTCATTAAGATTTTAGTAAAAGGGAATTACTGGAGATTAAGTTAGCGTTTAAGGAGTGGTGATACTTTCTGGATGGAGGTATCAATTCTGTTACTGTAATTACCGACCATAAAAATCTTCTTTACCTTGACTCAGTTTGTTTTTCAATAGATTTTTTTTTTTCTAAGAACATTAAAGCTGATGCTTTGTCCAGGAGTTTTCTGGGGATAGGGGGTAGGGGGGTAACCCTGTGAGGAACTGTCCCCATTCTTTAGAAGGGAGTGGCGGTGTCTGCACTCAGTACTGATGGATTCTAAGTATAAATGTGCAGCTCACTGTAGACGTGTGCCTGGTCTGGCCTGTGTGTGGGTGACTGTATACGTGTGCCTGGTCCGGACCTGCGTGTGGGTGACTGTAGACGTGTGCCTGGTCCGGACCTGCGTGTGGGTGACTGTAGACATGTGCCTGGTCCGGACCTGCGTGTGGGTGACTGTAGACATGTGCCTGTTCCGGACCTGTGTGTGGGTGACTGTAGACGTGTGCCTGGTCTGGCCTGTGTGTGGGTGACTGTATACGTGTGCCTGGTCCGAACCTGTGTGTGGGTGACTGTATACGTGTGCCTGGTCCGGACCTGCGTGTGGGTGACTGTAGACGTGTGCCTGGTCTGGCCTGTGTGTGGGTGACTGTAGACATGTGCCTGGTCCGGACCTGTGTGTGGGTGACTGTAGACGTGTGCCTGGTCTGGACCTGTGTGTGGGTGACTGTAGACGTGTGCCTGGTCTGGACCTGTGTGTGGGTGACTGTATACGTGTGCCTGGTCCGGACCTGCGTGTGGGTGACTGTAGACGTGTGCCTGGTCTGGACCTGTGTGTGGGTGACTGTAGACGTGTGCCTGGTCTGGACCTGTGTGTGGGTGACTGTAGACGTGTGCCTGGTCCGGACCTGCGTGTGGGTGACTGTAGACGTGTGCCTGGTCTGGCCTGTGTGTGGGTGACTGTATACGTGTGCCTGGTCCGGACCTGCGTGTGGGTGACTGTAGACGTGTGCCTGGTCCAGACCTGTGTGTGGGTGATCTGGTGTGATTATCTGCCACAAACATTAAGCTTAAGGCGCCTTCACTTTAGTTAGGACTTAGGTTTATTGGTCCACACTAAATTAGAACGGTGATTAATCCTGTTGCTTTCCGTCTGGCACAACCGGCATCTTCCAAGATTCATAATTCCATAGATCTCTGTTGAGGAAATATGTGGGTTCAGGAACCCCTCTTCCCTTACTTACGCCTCCAGTCTTAGTCGATAGTCGGTAGGTCTCGAGAATTCCAGGTGTCCAAGATTGTTGATTCTCGTTTTGCTCTTAGTTCATTAGCGGGGTTATGTTCCTGAGGAGAGGACTCAGGTACCAGTCTCAGATATCCATGCTGAGCACATGGATAGGATATTTCATTGTTTCCATCCTGAGAGACTGGTCCTAAGGGTCCAGAGGCCATTCTTAGAGGGAGGGGTACTGTCACAAGTTGATTTTCACAAACATCTAATAACGAGTGTTTTGGTAGAAAACCCTTGTGTTGCGTGATTCCTGCACAGTAGCTTCTACACAAGAGGATGAAAAGATGGATGCTGATGGGTTCCACACACCCCCTACAGGTTCACACTCACACAGGAGTCCTTTGGCGAAGGAGCGTGGCATCCATGCTGCCAAGCAGCCTACTTCAATACGTCTATGGCAGGACCTTGCAGTATTCGGCTTTGAGGTGCCCCGTTAAGCAAGAAAGTTACCTTATATACAGTTGATGGTTCTGATTTGTCATTCAAAAGCATTATGGATTGTCTACATTACTTTGATTCCCTGTCATGACACCAAATTAATTGGTCCAAGCCCAGTTTGTTATCTATAGATATAATGGCTTCCCCTAGAAAATGTATGGCACACGCACCAATATTGGAGTAATCAACCATCATGTACTTGGGGGTCATGGTCTCCAGATCTGTGACAGAACATGCACCTAAATGTAACACCACTCCTGTCCCTCCTATGATCTAAAAAATGTTGAACGACGAGGGGAACCACTATGTGGATACATGAAGGTCAGTGGCTGCTCTCGTCCGCTGGCCTGGCTGTCTACAAAAAGACTACATGGACCACGGCTCATCCCACTGAACGTCTGCACTCCTTTCCCATGAGCAGAACACTATTCAGACAACGCAGAGTGAGGGAACCACACATTGGTAAGACTTTATTGGTCACCAACAGGCAAAAACATATCGTACATTCCCAGAAACAACACAAGATGGTACAAGTGACAGTTTCACCCTTCCACTGGTCCACCAGGGATTGGAATCTTTGTGACGTCAGGGTTTTCAGGGCCAACTATCCCAGCCAGCAGCACCCAACTTTTGGCAGACACCCACTGAGAGGACATAGCGGTAAGGATATGAAGCTGACAAAGCACAGCAAGGTATGTAACCAGGCAACTGACTAGTCCCAACCTAAGTTCTCCAAGTGAATGTGTGGGCTTAGCGTTCAGCGGTGAAGCAGTTCTGTGATCCTTAGAACCGTGGATCCTAGGCTGAAGTTCTGTAGAATATGAATATGGTGTCAGGAGCAGACCCTTTTATACCCCTCAGCTCTTTTTTCAGGGTATTGTGTCTTACAGGATTAGTGGAGATGGCTGCTCTCTCATTGTTCGCTAGTTCAATCTGACTGCATATTTTTTCTCTGAATTATGTAGTCAAAAAGGCTGACACAATTCATATTTAGCAGGCAATCTGCATCTAACAGACAATAGGGCTCTGATCAATCTGACATGAGACAATGGGTAACTTCTTTTGATTTACGAAACAAAGGAACCATACATCTGGCCTAATTAAAAACAGTTCACCCCCCACAAGTGGCCAGACGCTGAGTTGTCACACACTAGACATTTTGTGGCATTGTGAGAGGCTGGGGGCATGGTATTACAGACATGAGGTTATACTATTTGGCAAGTCACATCTCACTTAGTGGTAGGCAACAGAAGCTCTCCATTTAACAAGGTATATTTGCATTAATTGCATCTTCGGTTTTGTGTTGTGGGAGGCTGGGGCTAGCATCTTTGGAATCTCACCCAGTCCTCAAACAGGCATTGCTGGAATGGAGGGCGAGCGATGGAGGGGCTTGTCAGGATAGCTGGGACTCGTGCACATCTTCCCATCGGGCACAATGAGGAAGACCCATATCTGTTATATCTGGGGACCTAGGATAGGAGAACTAGGGTGAGGCTTATATCCCCAGTGTGTGTGAAGATACCGGGGAGATGGACTCTACTGTTTTGCAGACCAGCTGAACTGCCACATACCCAGATTTCATATTATGCTGCGAGAGGACAGTTGGGTACAAGACTATGGAACGTGTCTATCGTTACCATGTTGGTGCTGGCACCTAACCCTCCACCTCCCAGTTGATATCCACCTTTTAATCAATATTCCTTCTCTGCCCCCCAAACATATTTACTATATAGTTACTTCTAAGCCTCTGAGACAAGATACGTGGACATTGTTATGACCCAATCTCTATATTCTGTGAGGACGGTGATGGTGAAGTGGCCGGTGGCTCAATCCTCAACCATAACTGAATGGATGTCTCTCGTTAACGCTTTGCTATCTCATATGACAAGACTGGACCATCATTGACATCAACCTGAAAAATGTGACAAAATTTGGAACCAATGTCTTGCTCTCCATTCTGCCATAGTTTATTACTCCAGGATGGATGCTCCTGTTCTCAGGGTCCTTTATTGTAGAGTTCATCTATCAGGATGAATAAATTATTCTTTATTTCAGAGGACCTTAAACATAGGTGACAAATACGATGACCTTGGCCTTGATGTTCGCTGTGTCTGCCTCATCTTGGCACACGCACTTTGTGACATTGGTTTTGTCTTTGTATCTATCAATATCAGCTCTAGATATTATTTTTATTATTCGATACTGATTGTATCCTTGTTCTGCACGAGCAAAATAAAAAAGCCTCAAAATGTAACCAGCGGAAATCGATGCCTGATACAGCTACATCGATGGAAAAATAAGTTATGGATCTCAGAAAGCAATTGTTATCATTTCTGAATTGTTTTTACAACTAAAATAAAAAATATATGAATTATCCTATGGACTCGATGCAATTATTTTACAGGTCATTTTTAGTGAACCACTAACACCATAAAACCAAAAAAACCAAACAACAACAGAATTGCTTTTCTTTTTAGAGCTTTCGCCACATTTAGATTTTTCTTCTCTACTTTTTAAATACATTATATGATAAAATGAACAGTGTTATCCTTCACTATAACACGTCTCACAATAACAAGTCCTCCCAATCTTATGAAAAATAAAAAGGTAAACGGAAAAATAAAAAATGGTCTGCGGTGGAAAAGCTTCACTCTCACCCGCACCCCTGACCCAGTGACGCTGCAGGAAACGTTCCTGATGATTCCAGTCCATCTTCTTTAGGATGAGACACAATTATCCGCTTCACCCACTGACGCCATAAACCCTGGAAAGTCTCCGACCCTGGAACATCCTGCTTGTCCTGCTCCTATCCCCAAAATGTGGAAAGTCCAGAACTGGAAGAAATGAGGAGACTCCTGATCGGTCAGTTACTGTAAGAGGAGCATCATGATTATGTGACTGCTCACCACTAATAGATAAATTAGGGGGCAGGAGCCTGGGATACATCGTGCTGGAAGGATCCAACAATGGAGCACAGACTTTGACGTTTTCTACATTCTCTACAGATTTTGTTGCTTCTCTTAAACCACATTCATCATTAAGTGCAACAGTCCTAATGTCATGGAATATGAGGAGATAACAGGGGATCGGGGCTCCTAAACTGGCCCTCAGGCTAGGGGGTCTATAGATGTCCCTGATACCTGTCCTGGAGAGAAAATTTGAATATTTTGCAGAGGGGCGTGGCAGCTATAAGTCCCCTTACTAGCATCCAGTCAGACTGGCTTGCAAAGTCTCCATAAGGAGAATAGTGTTCCCCCGTGGTCCCACAAAGCTTCTCATAGCCAGATCAGACACCTCATACTTTGCACTGACGAGGGGCAAGCACCCCGAAACACCGTGTCTGCAAATTGGGATTCTGATCTGGCATATATATCCTAAGTTATATGTAAAGGATTGTTAGAAATCCACATTTAACTTTTAGGATCGCTACTTCCAATAGGTGGCGCGCATTAGAGTTTGTCTCCTGTCTTGGAGAGAAAATTTGATACCAGAGATACTTCTAATGGTGAAGATGTCTGGGCCGCCTTCTTTGCCCTGCTCCTGGCCAGCCCTGATCTTCAACCATAGATATTAATATGGAGAAAAGTATGTGGCCACACCACATCTGGGGAGATTTCTCATCTCCCAAAATACATTCATACACATTAATATGTAGTTGGTCTTTTGCAAATATACCAGCTCCCACTTTGCTGTAGGGTTCCATTCAGTGTTCATGCTGCTTTAGGAGCTTTTAGTGGTCAAGCCTCCTACTAGTAAGTCAGACTAAGAGACCATATGTTGTATATAGTAATTGAGGCCCCTATAAATTAGACTAATGTCATCCAATCCCACCAATATTGACAGGTTCGGTCAAAAGTCTAATGTGTATGGGGACTCCTGACAAATGATTGTCAGTGCTGATAAATATCCAGCATGTCTGATTTCAGACTGCAAATTCTTTCCATCTCTAAAAGATAAGCTGACACCAGAGATGTATGGCAGTGTCCCTTTTGCATAGAACACAGGAGACTTGTGCAAGATAGTTGCCAGCAGAACAGGCAACCAAACTATCATTCGCCTGACAGCTAAAGTGTATGGAGGCTTTGGTCAAACAGTTGTTCAGGTGACATTCTATATATATATATATATATATATATATATATATATATATATATATATATATATATATATATATATATATATAGAGAGAGAGAGAGAGAGAGAGAGAGAGAGAGAGAGAGAGAGAGTCATTCACATGGCTTTATTTTCAATCTTTCTTTGTCAATATGTGAAATGGACAGCATATTGACCCTATAAAGATCTATTGTCAAATCTGACAAATTGTTAAGTCTAACAAGTTAATGATTATTAAGACAACATCAGAACTACTATTAGTACATGAAAACAGAACCAAATAAATTATCAGTACAAGAATATAGTACCACAACCATCAACAGTACAGGAATACAACCACAGAATCTTCTTTAGTACAGGTATACAGCACCATAATCAGTACATGACTACATTATCAGTACATGACTACATCAGAACCACCAACGGTACATAAATATGTCACCGAAACTATCATTAGTTGATGAATACAGCACCACAACCATCATCAGTACATGAATAGATCCACAGAATCACCATAGGTACTATCAATAGTACATGAATGTCACCAGGACAGTCATCAGTACATTAATACAGTCCTAGAAGCATCATTAGTACATGAATTCAGCGGCAGAATTATCATCAGTATATGAATATATCACCAGAACTATCAATACATATAGTACCAAAACCATCATCAGTACATGAATACAACACAAGAACTATCATGAGTACAAAAAACAACCTCATAACCATCTTCAGTACAGGAATACAGCACCAGAACAGTTATCAGTACAGCAGTTGAATCATCAGTACATGAATATATCACTAGAACTATCAATAGTACATGAATATATCACTAGCATAATCAAGAGTACATGAATAAAGCACCAGTACCATTATCAGTACATCAACAGAACAATAAACAGTACATAAATATATCTGCAGAACCACTATCAGTTTAGGAAGAAAAATCCTGGAACCACTATCGGTATAGGAATAGAACCTCAGAACCATCAGTACATGAATACATCATCAGTACCTGAATACAGCACCAGAACTACCATCAGTACATGAATACCTCACAAAAAAAACCATCAGTACACTAATACAGCATCATTTGTACATGCATAAAACACTAAAACAATCTTTAGTACATAAATACAAAAGCAAAACAATTATCAGCACAGGGATACAGAACCACCATCAGTACAGGAATAAAACGGCAGAAATATCATGAGTTCATGAATATATCATTAATACTTAAATACAGCACCAGAACCATCATTAGTGCATTAATACATCCCCAGAACCATCAGTACGTGAATACATAATCAAACCTATCATCAGTACATGAATAAAACACCAGAAACAACCTCAGAATCTTCTTCAGTACAGGAATACAGCACCAAAACTATCATCAGTACATTAATATATCACCAGAACTATAATTAGTACAAGGATACATCACCAGCACAATAATGAGTACATGAATACATAATCAGAACCCTCATCAGTTCATGACTACAGCACCAGAATCATCATCAGTACATTAATTTATCACCAAAACAATTATCAGTGCATAAATACATTGACAGAACCACCATGTACATTAATACAGCACCAGAATCACTATCAGTATATTAATAAGACCCCAGAACTTTCTTCAGTACAGTAATAAAGCACCCATATCATCATCAGTACATGAATACAGCAACGGAAACACTATCAATATAGGAAAAAAACGCATAACCTTCTTCAGTATATTAATACAGAATCATCATCAGTACATAAATACAACAGCATTATCCTGTAGACTGTAAGCCCACTAGGGCAGGACCCTCTCCCCTCTGTACCAGTCTGGGTCTGTCATTATTAGTTTGTTTACTGTCATTTATATTTGTATCTAACCCCTTCTCATGTACACCACCATGGAATTAATAGCCCTCTATAAATAATAATAGTTATCATCAGTACATGAATATATCACCAGAACCATCATCAGGAGTTGAATACAGCACCAGAACTACCATCAGTAAATGAATAAAACACCAAAACAACCATCAGTACATGAATACAGCATTACAAACCATCATTAGTACATGCACATACTCTACCATTTTTACTGTATGTATTTAAAGATTGTTAAAGGGATTACTACTTGGACAGCCCCTTCTATACCTGTTTTTCCCCTCGCTTTTTTATTTTAATGGTGGTAAACGCTCAGATTTAGAAGGTGTTGTCCAGGGAGTGGACAACACCTTTTAAGATCTCAGCTTGCTGCTAAAGAATAGAAACATTCTATTTACATCTAGAATCAGTCCAGACCTGACACTTCTCATAGCTAAAGCGCAGGGTGGACTCTGGACTGATACATTGTAAAAAACTGTTAGGATTTATCAGAGGTTTGTGTCCTACTCATGGCTCAGTGGTTCCTCTATGGCGGCACTATTGATGCTGGATATAACACAGCGCTGTCAGACTGGACGGTGTGTGACGCACATCTCCAGATGATGATGGATCTCCTGTGGCTGCTGGTATCTCTATGGTCGCAGTAAGGTCACCGATCTCATCTGTAAGGCCATTGTGTCATTATACAAATTTCACGTCAGGTCAGACAGGTTTGTGGCCTCATCTTGGTGACCCGACCCCTTCACCCCCTGAGGAGACATCTGCGATACTGGGAGATCCGCGAGTCCAGCCATAATCCATATCATCATTTCACAGCAATTCATCCAAGTGACCACATGACGACATCCTAACTCACCGATTAGATCTCAGATCAGAGACTCGTGGGGCAAAAGATCACCACACGTCTGCCATATAGTGCACCACAGAATCAGTGAGCAGGGTCAATGGCACCATGGCGCCCATGATAGGCCTGGCACACGGCGCTCCTCGGGGGAGGACACCACAAATGTACATCAGCAGCTTCATGTGTGGCCATTCTGATTCCCGGCACAGCGGAAACATCACCGGATTACAAAACGTTTCCCTGGATCACACAACGTGAGGAGCGAATATTCCTGGATGCAGCGGAGTATAAGATGTTCCCTGATCTGAGCTGTGCAACCGCCATATAATGACTAAATATGACCGCCATAATGTCTGAATAAGATCGGCATAGATAGATAATATATATTTTCACCATAGTAGTAACTAAATATAATGACCAAATAGTGACTAAATAATACCGCCATAAAATGACCGAATAATATCGCCATACAGCGTCTACATAGTGCTTCCATATACTAACTGAATATTAATGTCATACAGTGACCTGATGACTGAATAAGACCGCATACAGGCAGCTGATTTCCACCGTACTGTGACTAAATAATAACCTGCAATGATCTGATTTCATACAGTAACTGCTCCCTACATACAGTGTCGGTATAATACTGTCATATAGTGTGTGAATGCTAACTCCATATAATGTAATACTGCGCACAATTCAGCTTTAGAAGCAGACAGCTGGGGCTATTATCCACCCGACGTCCAGAGGCCGCGGTGAGCAGTGATATTAGAACACGTGACCACTCACCACGACCTCCGGGAGACTCTAAGCAGCATGAGAGCTGCCAGAAGTGACCTCAGGTGAACTTTGTGCCAGACTGTCTGACTGAGTGTCATGGCATCGGCGCAGTCCGACAGTCCGGCACTGAATTCACCTGAAGTCACTTCTGGCAGTTCTCACTGTACCCTCTGTGTGAACCACCAGCTGTGACCTCAGGTTAACTCTGTGCCAGACTGTGACTGTGTGACACAGCGGCAGCACATTCTGACAGTCCGGCACTGAATTCATCTGAAGTCACTTCTGGCAGTTCTCACTGTACCCTCTGTGTGAACCACCAGCTGTGACCTCAGGTGAACTCTGTGCCAGACTGTCTGACTGTGTGACACAGCGGCAGCACAGTCCAACAGTCCGGCACTGAATTCATCTGAAGTCACTTCTGGCAGTTCTCACTGTACCCTCTGTGTGAACCACCAGCTGTGACCTCAGGTGAACTCTGTGCCAGACTGTCTGACTGTGTGACACAGCGGCAGCACAGTCCGACAGTCCGGCACTGAATTCATCTGAAGTCACTTCTGGCAGTTCTCACTGTACCCTCTGTGTGAACCACCAGCTGTGACCTCAGGTTAACTCAGTGCCAGACTGTCTGACTGTGTGACACAGCGGCAGCACAGTCCAACAGTCCGGCACTGAATTCATCTGAAGTCACTTCTGGCAGTTCTCACTGTACCCTCTGTGTGAACCACCAGCTGTGACCTCAGGTTAACTCTGTGCCGGACTGTCTGACTGTGTGACACAGCGGCAGCACATTCTGACAGTCCGGCACTGAATTCACCTGAAGTCACTTCTGGCAGTTCTCACTGTACCCTCTGTGTGAACCACCAGCTGTGACCTCAGGTGAACTCTGTGCCAGACTGTCTGACTGTGTGACACAGCGGCAGCACAGTCCAACAGTCCGGCACTGAATTCATCTGAAGTCACTTCTGGCAGTTCTCACTGTACCCTCTGTGTGAACCACCAGCTGTGACCTCAGGTTAACTCTGTGCCAGACTGTCTGACTGTGTGACACAGCGGCAGCACAGTCCAACAGTCCGGCACTGAATTCATCTGAAGTCACTTCTGGCAGTTCTCACTGTACCCTCTGTGTGAACCACCAGCTGTGACCTCAGGTTAACTCTGTGCCAGACTGTCTGACTGTGTGACACAGCGGCAGCACAGTCCAACAGTCCGGCACTGAATTCATCTGAAGTCACTTCTGGCAGTTCTCACTGTACCCTCTGTGTGAACCACCAGCTGTGACCTCAGGTGAACTCAGTGCCAGACTGTCAGATTGCGTGACACGGCGGTAGCGCAGTCCGACAGTCCCAGTAGCTGTGAGGCCCAGAAAGCTTAAAGGAACTAATAGGGTAGAGTGTAAGGTTACTGGAGTTCCCAGTCACCTGGTCTCATGGCAGCTGTCAACCCGATAACTTTAAAAGAGCCTTTAAGGCAGTGGCGGATATGTAGCACCCAGGAATATGGGGTACTCGGTTCCGGGCAGTGTCTCTCTTGGGATTGTCACGATGGTGGCCATTACCCGGTTCCGTGCCCTGGGCCCTTTTTGTAAATGGGATATTTACAGGGGATATTTGAATAAAGTTTATTTGTGACGCCACTTGCAGTGTTGCGGCTAAGTGTAGGGAGCCGCCACTGCAGAATGTCTCTACTGGGGCTGATGGTATTAGCAGCTAGTGTGGTAGTCCCTCCGCAAGTAGGGTATTGCCCCAGCAGGTGTATGGTGCGGTGGGCGTCGGAAGAAGGAATCCAGACAGATATTCAGTGCAACTGGTTTACTCACTTGAGATGTTAACTGGTTGTCCGAGGCCGTCTGGTTTCGCCTCCAGGTCCCCTTCGTCCCAGTGCCAGTCTGGTTCTCTGGTACCTTCTTCCCCTGCAGCTGTCTCGGGTAAGTGGGTCCCCGTGGTATAGAATACTGGGGGTCCCCGTTCTGTGGTTTGTCCATTCTGTCCGCCTGATGGTAGTGTTAACCCTGTGGGGTTGGAGTCTCTGGTCCTGTCCCCGGTTCTCCCTTTGCTACTGAGTCTTCGGATTCTTTAGGGTCAGCGAGGTCCTTGATGGTCCCCTTTGCTGTGCAGGTGTTAACAGCTTGGCTTGAAGCTCTTTCCTGTCCTAGGGTCCTGTACCCCGTCGGTGCGTAGTTCCGGGAGTACTACACCGGCAATCAATTCTCCTTGGTACCAGGTCACCGTCAACCTGAGTTAGGACGTTGCTCAGTCACACCCTCCACCTTCATACTTCACTGTCAACTCTCACACTGACTACTCTCCACAGTCTGCCCCTCCCGCCTGGCCAACTAGTGGACTGGAGTGGCTCCACCTTTAGGCGGCCATCCATTGGTCCCACCCTTGCTAAGTACCATTGTATGGGGGAATGTTGGGGAAAACTGGCATTACCTGGGTTTTTGGAGTTACCGGCACTGGGGTTCTGGTTCCCTAAAGGGGTAGGCCTCGCATCCTGGTGGGGATGCAGAACCTTGTAGCACCCTGATGTCTTCAGGGGCGCTAAAGATATATAGCTGGTGCAGGTGCACCAGGGCCCAGAGGGGAGGGGGGCCCTCACAACCAGGGTCTGACTGGCCTGACAGGACAGTGTGGGCTCCGAATCCTCAGTGGGCCCCCGAGCTGGATATAGAGGGGGACCGCTGCCTGTAACCTGCGGTCGTTTGAGCAGGCCTCTAGGCGATCATGCACTGACATCAGCATTTAGCGCATAGCAATGACGTTTAATGGCCGCCGGCCTATCAAAGGTCGCACATGTTAGGGAGCAGCCCCTGGACTGCCAGGCATACGCGGTGCATAGAAGTGACCTTTAATGTCCATCACTGCATCACAATGGGCCGCGGAGGTGGCAAAGACACAGCGTCAGACTGCAGCCAGAGACAGCGCACATTATGGGACAGTGCGAGAGAGCAGTGTTTGGTGGTGGACCACATGGAAAAAGAGGGGCACAATATTTAGAGGTGAAGGAACAGTATGAAGAAGGGGGAACAGCATGGAGAGATAAGAACTTGGGGGCGCAGTATGGATAAGTGGGACCATGGGGGACAGTATGAGTAAGTGGGAGCATATGGGGGACAGTATAGATACGTGGGAGCATATGGGGGACAATATGGATAAGTGGGAACATATGAGAGACAGTTTGAATAAGTGGGAGCATATGGGGGACAGTATAGATACGTGGGAGCATATGGGGGACAATATGGATAAGTGGGAACGTATGGGGGACAGTATGAATAAGTGGGAGCATATGGGGGACAGTATAGATACGTGGGAGCATATGGGGGACAATATGGATAAGTGGGAACATATGAGGGACAGTATGAATAAGTGGGAGCATATGGGGGACAGTATAGATACGTGGGAGCATATGGGGACAATATGGATAAGTGGGAACATATGGGGGACAATATGGATAAGTGGGAACATATGGGGGACAATATAGATAAGTGGGAACATAGGAGGACAGTATGGATAGGTGGGAGCATATGGGGGACAATATGGATAAGTGGGAGTATATGGGGGACAATATGGATAAGTGGGAGTATATGGGGGACAATATGGATAAGTGGGAGTATATGGGGGACAATATGGATAAGTGGGAGTATATGGGGGACAATATGGATAAGTGGGAGTATATGGGGGACAATATGGATAAGTGGGAGCTTAGGAGGGCCAGTGTACATAAGTGGAAGCATAGGAGGACAGTATGCATAAGTGGGAGTATAGGGGGAAAAGTATGCATGAGTTGGAGTTTAGGGGGCAGTATGGATAAGTGGGAGTATAGGGGCGCTGTCACACTAGGTATGGAGAAGTACCACGCGTACGGTGAAAGGGAAGATGGTGACCCCTAACCAAATCTACTACTGGGCCCTGGGGCCCCACACTACCCTAGATAGGTTCCACACCTAATGCACCGAGTTGGTGCTGGGCACTAAATAGGGAATGGATGGGATGAGCTCTTCGTCAACCCCACTAACTACTATAGACGACACAAGGAGGACACACAGGGGGAAAATACTTATCTACAGAGGACTCAGGTAGGAGTTCAGCAAAGCTTCAGCAACAATACCAGAGAGGAGTACAAGCCACTTGCTTGCAACCAGAGCTTGAATGTACTGAACAATATTACCAGCACCAGACTAGGGAAGGAAAGGGTATATAAGCTCCAAGAGAATACTGATGATCAGCAGCTGGGTGTAAGGCGAGCTCTTGCTAGGTCCTATAGGAGGAGAGATGAATCCACCAGGAAAGCTACATATACTAATGAATACTGACAGCAGGAACAATGGAAAGTCAGGGAGCATTCTGTGCAGCCAAACGCTGTGATCTTCTATTGACAGAAACCACATGACTGTCTGTCACCTGTGACACACCCGTGGCAGTACCTCCCCTTCTACGAGAGGTCTCCGGAGACTCGGGACCAGGCCTGTCTGGATGGGCAGCATGGAATGAATCCAGCGCAAGAACTAAATCCAGCGGATCTCAGGCAGGAATAAATTAAAAAATCATTTTTATCCCTTCATTAAAAATTCATGACAGATGACATCCAACAGACACAAGACACATGACCAACGCGATTCAACATGAAAAATATCGCTAAGTCTTATTCATGGATACTAACAATGAATGGCAATACCCCTATATAGTGTGCTAAATCCCAGCATGCACCTGGTTACCTGCTGGAGTCCACATTGTCTCTCACCAACGCCTGACAGGCGCACCTGTGCACAGGGAAAGATCACTCATAGATAAATGCATATATAAAATAGCAATAATATAAGAGAAGTATAATAAAAACACATGAATAACATCACTATTTTATCCTGAATTAATTATATTGAACAATTACGTCTTGGCGCATATTCAGACCCTTAGGAACCCTTGTATCAAGCTTAAAAGGACTCACGATTTAAGATTTTACTTTGACGTTCCCCTCCTCTATCCGACTTCTTAACCTTTTCAATGGATCTGAATTTGAGACACACACAGTCATATACACTGACATACATAGATATACACATGATACTGACTCGCCCACCCCAGGGCTATGGGACACCCGGTGCCGGGCCGGACTAGTCCGGGGGTCGTCAGTGGTGGTGGGGCCCGACTCCGTACCCTGGTGGGGTCAATTAATATGGCTGGTGACTTGGGGGGTGATTAAAGTTTGTATTTCGTGACGCCACCTGTGGTTTGCGGCTATTAAGCCACCGCTGCTGTATGGGGCCTCCGGGGCTGGTGGAATGGCAGCTTGGATGGTCCTGCTCCCCACAGGTGGAGCGGTGCCCCGGGGCAACAGTTGGTGCTTGTAAGTGTCTATGCAGTGATGGAATAGTGCAGGCGGAATAACGGAGACAACACCAGGGGGTGCAATTCCAAGATGTTTACTCACAGTTCCTGGCTGCAGCACACTGGTGCCTTTGGACTGCTGGAACCCACTGTCAGGGACCTCCGCCGATCCGGAGCAGATCCTGGAGTGAAAGCCGGTGCACCCCTCTATGTGTTCCTTTCCTCAGTTGTCTCCTTAAGCCTTGCCCTTGTTGGCTGAACCTGGCTCGGCCTCCACTACAGCCTCCGGGCCAGGGGCTCGCCTGTCGGTAATTTACCCCCTTTCTAGAGGTTCTGCTGTGGGCTGTGGCCCGGGGAGCTTGCAGCTTTCCCTGGGCCTCGGTTTTTACTGTTGGAGATGATTTTTCCTCCTCCGGTTTCTAGGGACCGTCCCCTGTTTGCAGCTTGATCCCTCCACCGATGTTCCTATGGAGCAGGCCACCACAGCTCTACAGCTACCCGTGGCCCTGGGACCCCTTCTTCTCTCTGCTTGGTGTCACCTGGACCCTCTGAGTCCCAGGGTCTTCACCAGGAAGCGTCACTTTCTTCTCTTGCTCCTGGCTGACTAGAGCACTACTTCTTCTTTCCCTTCTGCCTCCTGTAGACTGTCTGTCTCCTCTGCCTCCCGCAGACCTCCTCCCTCCACTCCTCCCTGAGGTAAACTGAAACTCTCTCTTGACCTTCCTTTCTCTGTCTGCTCCTCCCACCCACCCAGTTCCTCAGCTACCACCCTATGGGAGCAGGGATGGGTCTTACGGCCCCTCCCAGAATGCAGCATGGGAGGGTTGCTGTCACTGTCCCTGGTCCTTGTGTGTACTTAACAATGGGTGTAGTGTGAATTTGCCTATGGACCGGCGTTCACCCCTTTCCTTACCCAGAATGGGACATCACACCGCTGGATGGGGTGCAATGTTCCTGTGGCGACAGAAGCCTCAGGGGCGCCACAATACATGCACACAGACACATTACAGATATTTTTAAAATGGGGAAGCCAGCAGCAGCCTCACTCCCCTCCCCCGCTTGTCTCCGTCCAGTTCCTCCTGGGCATGTGGCTGTGCAGGCTGCTGTGTGATGGATACCACTAACAGAAATGGCCGTACAGTGCACACTGACGCTGCTGCATATACATCACAGGAAGGGCTAGGAGCTACAGTATATACATTACAGGAGGGGCTGGGGGCTAAAGTATATATGTACCGCCCTGAGAGGGGTCCGGCCGCTTCCTCTGCTTGCTCGGGCCGAGCCGCTCGAGGTCCGGGCTCGGGTTCTCTGTGGCACGAGCGCCTTCGGACCAGGGGCCATGTCGCTCTTGTTAAGGGGAGGCGGTGAAGGGGTGGTGGTGGTTGTGTAACGGGTCGTGACGCCACCCACGGGTCGTGGTGACGGGAGATGCACCACCGCTGCGGCTGAAGTGATTGCGTGCTCGTCCAGGATCGGTGTTGCGGCTGCAGCTGAGATGTTAGCCCCTCCGTGGGTAGGGGCGGTGTGTCCCGGGGCCCAGTGGGGGACTGACTGTGAGGGCTGATGTCGTCAGGGTGCAGGGCGCCGTGCCGCGGTGTAGTGTCGTACCCGGATGGCACTGGTGTACTCACGATTGATTCACACTCAGAGTCACTGGTAAACCAAAGTTCGAAAGTGGTCGGTCCCCGCGGCCGTCTGCTGATGTCCCCTGTGGGGTTGATGGTGGCCCCTTTTCCCGTGCACCTCTGGATGTTAGTGTTTCGGCCCCCCTGCCTGAGCAATGGTAGCCCGCTCCCCGGTGTCGAGCTGCCGGAGGAGCCCTCGGTTGCTCGCAGGCGCTGGCCCGTCGGGTGTTTGGCCCTTGGCGGTGGCGCTCACCCGGTCTCGGTGGGCTTCTGCCTTCTTTCGGGACTTTGGGTGTGGATGAACCCGTGAGGTCCGGCCAGCAATCAGTCAATTTGCCCATACTCAGTGGCTTCTAAGCTAGGACGGGGTCTGAGCACCCTTCTGTTGGTGCTCTGGTACACGGTTGACTCCCCAGTTCAGGACCGGCGGGCTCCAACCCAGGCCCGGTCCATACGGTTCTGCCGGTTGCTGTACCGGTACTCCTGCAGACGGCCACCACCGCCTGCCTGCCTGATGTTCTCTAAGGAGCCCAGGCTCCTACCCAGGTCCCTGACAGCTGCTCCTCTACCACTCACTGTCAACTCCAAACTCCTCTGTTTGAACTTCCTGCCCCAGGACAGTAGTCTCCTCGGTGGGCGTGCCTTTCCACCTGACTCCGCCCACCTGGTGTGCTCTACTAGCCCTGAGGGAGGCATCAGGTCTCCCTTTCGGGTGACATGTGTGTGACCTCACAGGGGATGTGGGTGTGTGTGTATGTGGTAGATTTAATTACCTGTGACCCCTGGGGTCCAGGGCATTACATATACATTAAAGGGGAGGCTGGGGGCTACAGTATATACATCACAGGCGATGCTGGGGACTACAGTATATATATCACAGGGGGGGCTGGAGGTTATAGTATATGCATCACAGGAGGGGCTAGGAGCTACAGTATATGCATCACAGGGGAGGGGGGACTACAGTATATACATCACAGGGGAGTCTGAGGGCTACAGTATGTACATCACAGGGGAGGCAGGTGCTACAGTATATATGTGGTCACCACAGAGGTACTGCACCTCATCCAGAGGTATGGGTTTCTATTCTGGGTAAGGAGGAGGTAAACACCAGTTTACACAAAATCACAACACCCAGGCTCAGTAATTCCAAATCAGACATGGCAGAGGGCGTGATTATACCCAAAGCCAGGCTGGGGAGGTGGAGCCTTAGGCTGCTTTCACACATCCGGTTTTAACAGAGCCGGCCAATGCGGCTCTAAAACCTATGCAATGGATGCGGCGACAATACCGCATCCTTTGCATAAGTTTTTGACATGCGGCCCGTCCGGTTTTTGCCGCTTGCGGCACGCTACTGAGCATGCGCAGTGGAAAAAACGTATGTGGCGACCGGATGCGGTGTTTGCCGCAGGACGCCGCATGCGTCGTCCATAGGCATGCATTGCAAATTGCGCTGCATCGGCCGGATGCAGCGCGATGCGGTTTTTTTGCCGGACAAAAAAACGTGCCAGGCAGCGTTCCATCTGGCCACCGCATCGGCTAAATCTGCCGCATGCGGCAAAAACCGGACCGAACGCAAGCCCATGCGGCACAATCCGGCACTAATGAAAGTCTATGCAAAAAAAACGCAACCGGCGACAAAGAAAAACGGTTGCGGTTTTTCTACAAAGCGCCGGATTTTGCCGCACAGGAAAAACCGGATGTGTGAAAGCAACCTTAGGAGTGGGAACACAGTACAACAAGTGGGAACACAGTGTAGAGTGTGGAGAGAGAAAGAGGAGCAGTGGTGGAGCTAAGTCCCGCGGCCTGGAATAGGTACAACTCGGCCCGAGCACCAACAGAAAGGGTCATAGAGACCACGGGAGCTAACCTTCCGTGGCCTTGGTCCACACATAATCTACAGGTGGAAGGACTTGGTCGCACCACGGGGATTGGTCCCTAGGCTAGAGGAGAAGAACCTACGTACTCCACTAGCAAAACCAACAGCTGGGGTGACTTCAAGCACCGAAGCCACATCCGCACACGAATTCGCTGGAAGGTGACCCACAAGGACCAATGGTCCTTCACGCCACCCCACAGGGTCCACGGGCACTGATACAGGGTTCAGTGAGCAAGGGCACAAGGCAGGAGGAGGAAGCAAGTGCAGAGACGACCAGGGAAAGTACACTTAAGAAAGGTGCACCGGTCTCGACCTCCAAACTACTCCGGGATCGGCTGGAGCCCATCACGGTGAATCCCAGCACTCCAAGGGTGGTCACTGGCATGTCGTGTTACCCTGGAATCTGCTACAGTGAGTAAAAACTTTGAGACTACATCCCTGTGTCGCTCCGTCATTCGCCTGCACCCGCCATCATAGACTACTACTACCATCCCCATCCGCCCTAGAGCCCGCTCTACCTGTGGGAGCTGCACTATCTAAGCTGCGTCACCATCTGCCCCGGGGAGCCCCATCTCGCACTGGCGGCACCTAACTTGCCGCATACCATAGGTGGTGTCACAAATAAACTGTGATCTTTCCCTTCATTTTCCCTAAAAGACACCGCTGGGGTCACAGACCCGGGCCATGCCACCGCGGCGCCCCAAGAGCAGAACCGCTGCCCGGTAATGAGTCACCCTGCGGCCCCGTGTCATATACATCACAGGGGAGGCTAGGGGCTACATTATATGCATCACAGGAGGGGCTGGGGGCATATACATTACTGAGGGGCATACACATTACTGGGGGGCTGAGAGGCTTAGACGTTACTGGGAGAATACTACACTGAAGGGTGGTTCATACAGGTCTGAGGGCCCATACTACTCTGGGGGTGGTTCATGCAGGTCTGAGGGCCCATACTGCTCTGAGGGGTGTCTCATACAGGTCTGAGGGCCCATACTGCTCTGGGGGTGGCTCATACAGGTTTCGGGAAGCGGGGGGGTGCACATACAGCTCTGGCCCGGCTTCCTGGTGATGCTGCGGCTCCTCTCTCTTCGTCTGTGGGACAGCAGTGCACGGCATGCTAGCTCCACCCACAGGTGAACTTGTATGCACAGGCACACAACACAGCTGAATTCTGTGGGAGCAACTGCAGGGCTGCCAGCCAGGAACATGTGGTTGGCAGCTTGATAACTGCGGTCCCTGGAATTCGGCCCGGAGATCGCAGAACTGATCACGCTGCTGACGCAGGTGAGTGGGCCCCCGGAGTGGTCCAGGACCCCGGCATTTGCCCGTGTGCTGATGTTGGCCCTGGGCTACCAGGTGCAGGGCAGGAAAACCTCAGGCCTTACTATATTGACTGCACGGTACTTTATACAGCAGTTTACACTGCCACCTTCAGGTCTAGCTAGGTACTGTGTGATTCTGGGCAAGATAGATTTTGTTTTCTATTTCGCCATCACTGTGCACTTTGTTCACCTCTTGCATTAATAAATATTGGTGTATTTTACAACTTACCCTTTTGGTCCTTTTTCTTTGTGATTCCCTTGTACTTATTTATATTTATTTACATTTGGTATGACTCGCTTTAGAATGGTCTACCCAGTCTATCTTGGAGGTGTCCTGTTCACACTTATAGCCAAGGACATGGCGGCCTCCAGGGACTCAAGAGTTTCATAAATCATCAAGGCATCTTTCAACCTGACAGGCCCTCACAGAATTGTCTTCTGAGAGCCGGGTCGTTCCATTTAGTGTCAGCGCCCATCTATGAAATTGTGAACAATAAGTCTCCGCTGTCTGATCCCCCGGCTGGAGGTGATGAAGCCTGGACTCAGCTGAGGAGACTCGGTCAGGATCATCAGAGATAAGACCCAAGGCCTCAAAAAATCCATCCAGCAACCGGAGCCATGAGGCAACGAGAGCCCAGGATTGAGGATCCCCCGTAACAGTGAGATCACAATCTCCACCCGCTGCTCCTCATCTCCAGAGGAGTAAGGCCGAAGCCTAAACTACAGTTTACAAGTCTCCTTAAAGACAAAACATTGTCTCTACCCCCTGCAAACCTGCCTGGAAGAGCAATTTTGGGCTCCGTCTGAACCTGCCCACCCATAGACTCCACCACATTGGGAGTCAGTGTCCGCTGCTGGTGGTGCACAGCTAACCTAAGGTCTGGGGTCTCTCATTATGTTCCATAGCTCAACAAACATGCGCTTCTTCCTCTAAATATTCGTCGTTTTTGCCCCATGGTTTGTGTGCACACACATTATGGTTCAGCACATTCTGCTGGGATTTTTGCGTGTATCAGCTGTACTGGTCATTGCAGCACTTTGCTACTTTATATTTACGCTCCTAAATACCTTCTTTGAGCCGTGAAGTGTCTGATATCTTGATACACATGCACTTTATTGTTTGTATGTGTGCCCACATCATGGGGTTATATCCATCATGGCTCAGCACATCACGCTGGGATTTGTATATATTCCCCCCCATTTCTTTGTTTCTATTTTCCTTGTCACTGCAGCATTTTGCTACTTTGTATCAACGCTCCTAATTATATACTTCACAGGGATGTGATATGTGCTTTTTCTTCAGATCCTGGTTGTTTTGTTTCCATTGTTACTTGTGTACTCTCTTTATGGTGTTGTACTCCATCATGGTTTAGCGCATTATGCTGGGATTTGTCTGTCTAACTTTACTTGTCACTGCAGCATTTTTGCTACTCTGTATCAGCGCTCCTAATTACTTACCTTTCAGGGCTGGTGCTACCACAGGTGATACAACAATCTAATCCCCATGGTTTTCTATACTGACTGCCCTAATGCTGACGTCACTCCCCTGATGAAGCCTCCTAGTGGTGATACGTGTGGGGTTCAGGTTGGCTCGTACCAGCACAGGTCGTCTTTCCCCCCACGATCATGCTTCTTGAGAGTGTAACTAATTGATTGTGTTTAGCTGTGGACATTTGTTATTGTTCCCTGGGGATTGTTTTGTCACTATGTATATACACATTGTGTGGTTTTGGTATATTATTACTGATTGTGCTTTGTGGTATGTGCAGAGGTCTTTTTCTCTTGTTGGCACATTACCTTCTCTCCACATTGATAGCACCCAACATCTATTTTTTAATTTTTTTTTTTGCATCTGTAGCAGGTGTTTTAACCTACTCGTTGCCGGGCCGGGGGTGCAGATCCTCCGCGTCGACACAGGGTGGTCTGGCCAGTTCCGTTATCCCGAGGCGTACAGAAGGGAGGGAAGGCGGTGGATGGGAGGCAGGAGGGTGAGCGTGGTAGTGACGGTTAGGAAAGTCTTTTAGGATCGTGACGCCACCTGTGGTACGCAGCCAGGGATGGGCCGCCGCTGCGGGTGCTGCTTTCCAGGGCTGATGGTGAGGGTCCCAGCCGGGATGGTGTCGCTCCCCACAGGCGGAGCGGGATTACCCCGGGGAGGATGATGGAGGACGGACAAGGGGGTGGTGGTAGTCCCCGATGGCGCCCCAGTGCTGGGCACTGGTAAAGGAGAGGCAGGGGCTGCGGTTCCAGGTCTTTTTACTCGCAGGTAGTTCGGGCGCTGCCCCGGAGTACTGGTCTCTGACACGATGGACTCCAGCCGATCCCGGATAGTCGGCGGTCACCGCCGGTGCCCGTGAAAGTCTTTTTAGTGAAGTGTCCTCAGTTTGCTATCCGGAACCCGGGCCGAGCCTCCTGCTCCAAGCCACGGGCCCACGAAGGAAGAGAAATGCTCTACTCCTGCTGTCCGGGGAGATGTTATCCCAAGCTGTGCCCAGGAAGGTCTGCTCAAGTGAGATGGTTGCTCCTACTTCTACCCCATGTGGTGCCGCCCCTAGTGGTTGTCCTAGCAACTGGGGAAGTCCCATGCTTTGTCATGGCTAACCACCGAGTCTGCCCTCGTCCACCCCCCTGTGGAGAAGTACCTTTTATTGTTGTGTGTGTGTGTGTGTGTGTGTGTGTGTGTGTGTGGTTTTGTGAAGGCACCGGCAGTTAACCCCCTCCTAACCCGGGATGGATATTACCCCTTAAAAGTGGTGTAATACCCTATGGCATCTGAAGCCTCAGGGGCGCCACACATCTATAATGTTCTAATTATAATACGCATAAGTTGGAGCATAGGGGGCAGTATGGAGTAGTTGGGGAACTATATGTTGAAGTGGGACCGTGGGTGGACAGTTTGGAGAAAGACATCTGTGTTCTGGTAACAACCTTACCATTGTTAAAGGCTCCCATTAAATTTTGTGTTCACTAAATGTGTGTATGTGCATGTGATGTGTGATAATATACTCACCCACCACTGCTCTCTCTGGTATCATGCGCCGGCCTCCTCTTCTGACGTTGCTGCGCTGCAGACTCTCTCGGACCCGCTGCTTTGTGTCCCAGAGGTGACTTTTTAGCCTCGGAGAGGGGGGCACCCCATACATAATCCTTGCACAGGGGCACTTTGCTCTGTGTCCGCCCCTTCTTTAAGGTTCCTGGGGTTCCCAGCTGTTGTAACATCTGCAGGCTGTGAACTCTTATCAGAGTTCACAGCCTCCAGGTATCCCAACAATTGGTAACTCCAGGACCTCCCTTTTTTTTTTTTTTTTTTTTTAATAAGTCTGGCCAGAAATTCACACGATTTGCCCATCTCTAGTAGTAACCAAAGGACCCCTTCTAGCCTCCTTCCAGATTTTTATCTAAAGGAAGAAAATGTCTCCTCCTCTGGCATGAGGATTGCAATCCAGCCCTGAGATTCTGCATTTGCAAAAATACTCCTCTCCATCCTAACGATTCCATTCTGCCACCAAAAGGACCTAGAGAGAGATCTCCAAGTAGCAGAAGAACCTGAATGCCCAGTGAAAATGGAACCATGCACCTCCTCAAGAATATCCGTGCGTAAATGTGAAGCCCTGGACTAGCCAGGTAGTACAGATAGCGCCCCGCACAACACCAGTTCCACACAAGGTAACACTAGCCAAACCATAAACCCTAGTCACCTCCCTCAGTGCTTGATGGACACACCAGGGTGCGGAGCCAGGCGGTTGGCCACGCCCATCGAGGAGTTCAGAGGGCCTGAGGCAGGAAAAGGTGAGTAGTCAGTGAGTGAGGAGATAAGTGACAGGAGGGAAGGAGAGTGGAAGCAGGTCTGTGTAGCAGGTCTGCAGCAGTCTGACAGGTGCCGGGGTTGGAGCCCTGTTACCTTGGCTAGGAGGCAAACGGTGGCCTTAGCCTACAGGAGCCAGGAAGACGGCTTGGTGTTACCGTGGTGGACCGGGACAGGGTAGTGGCCCGCCGGTACCGACCCGGGGAACAGACTCGGAAACCGGAGCACACAGGGGGGTTCTCAGACCCTGAAACGAGGTCCAGAATCCACTGGACTTAGTTAATTCACTGATTGAGGTCTGGACTATAGGTCCTTTCCCACCCAAGTCCCGACTGAAGACAACAGCCCACCGAGGGGGATAGAAAGCCACCGCACAGGCAGAGAGATCCCACGGGCCAGCGTCTGCGGGCAAAGAACTCTCCCAACATATACCAAGCCGGGGAGCGGACTCCCGTCGCTGAAGCACAGGCAGTCTACACATACACTACACGGTGCAGGAGAAAGGCAAAGACCACTGAACCGGGTGGGGGACCAGATGCAGCCGGCTGCGGGCACCGACTACCATCAACTTTGTTTACCAGAGACTTGTGTGTGTCAATAATAGTGAGTACAACAGTGCCATTCGGCCGCGCACCGCCCAGCTACTTCTCCCCAACGGGTCCTGGGGCCATCACCCCTGCCCACTGAGGGGTTAACACCTTGCTGAACAACATCTCCCCCCGGGGTGCCCCGTAACCGCAGCGGTGGTGTCTACACCTTCACCACATCCCGTGGGTGGCATCACGAACTCAAACACGGCTCCGGCCGTCCACCTACCTACCACCCCCCTAAGTAGCGCCAGCACCCTTTTAGAGCGAAGTGACCCCGGGTCCGGAGGTGCTCGAGCCACCCACCGACGAGCCCGGATCCAAGCGGCTCGGTTGCAGCCGAGCGCGGGGTGGTACATAGAGATTTCGGAACATACAGTTTTATTTACACCCCCTCACTAAGAATTTTAACAAAATTTTGGACCTTCAAGTCTGGAACAAAAGTTGGAGACAAAGCGTCAACTTTAACATTTTTAGTACCAGGGAGACAAGTCACAGAGAAATCAAAGTGAGCAAAGAAAAGAGCCACCGGGGCCTGTCTGGTGTTTAGACACTTACAGCATAAATATTAAACTGTATTTATTATTAGTACAGACTGACTCTTTACGTGTAGATCCCTCAAACCAATGTCTCCATTCCTCAAAGCTCTTTTCTTTCCAAAAGCTCACAGTCACCAATATCGTAGTTAGATTCGAGAGAACTCCTAAGAATAAATAGCGCAGGAGTGAAGGTCACTATTCTTTCTTTTTTGTGGAAGAACAGCCCCATCCCCACATTAGAAGCATCTACAGCAACCAAAAATAGCAGATCAAATATGAGGTTGACTGAGAACAGGAGCTTTGGAAAAGGCTGTCTTTAGGTCAGAAAAGTAGTGATGAGCGAGCATGCTCGCCACTCAATTGAGTGTTGCGGGTGCTCATGTGCCATGCTCAACTCCCCGCCACGCGTGTTTCTCGGCTGTTAGTGAATAAACATGCAAGGATTTTTTTTAATAATAAATTGGTGACTGAGGGACTGGCTCTTCTTTTTATTTCTTTACCTCTTTTTATGTCTTTGAAGTTGCCATTTGTGGACTGTGCAAAATCAGTGGACCACTTTGGATCTTCATGGCTTTTTCATATATATTAGATATATATATATATATATATATATATATATATATATATATATATATATATATATATATATATATATATATATATATATATATATATATATATATATATATATATATATTATATATATATTTAGTATATTGGTGAACCAGGGCAAGAGTCTGCAGGGTTTTTAAAATAAAATATTTTTTGTGTGTTTTATCTGTATATTTCCTGGGTTAGTAATGAAATGTCTGATAGATGCCTCTCTATTACTAACCCCTGTGCTTGATGCCAGCTGACATCAACCTATTACACCGATTGCTACTGAACCAGGGCGATCTGTAAGAGTAAAGGGTGGTTTACATGCTGCGACATTTGCCGAGATCGCACATGTGACCGGCGCTATAAAAACGACCTATGTACGATCTCGGCAAATCGTATCTGCGATCTGGCGTGTCACATCGCTAACGAGATCACTAGCGATGTTGCAGCGTGTAAAGCACCCTTAACAGCCGGGCAAAGCGCTAGAATTAGAGCATGTAAGGCTACTTTCACACATCAGGTTTTTTCCATCAGGCACAATCCGGAAAAAAACGGGTAAAACGGATCCGTTTTATCCCCATAGATTTACATTGTTACCGAATTGTGCCTGATGGCTTTGCGTTGCATCCGTTTTTTCCGGATGCGGCAAAATTAATTAAAGCGGTGGCCGGAGGCAACGTATCTTGCAACGTTTTTTTGTCCGCCAAAAAAACCGCAACGCGCCGCATCTGGCCGCTGCGACGCATTTTTCAATGCATGCCTATGGACGCGGGATGCGGCAAAAAACGCATCCGGCCACCGGATGCGGTTTCTTCCACTGCGCATGCTCAGTAGCGTGACGCAACCGGAAAAAAAACGGACGGGCCGCATGTAAAAACTTATGCAAAGGATGCGGTGTTTTCGCCGCATCCGTTGCATAGGTTTCACAGCCGGATTGAGCCGCAGTGCTCAAACCGGATGTGTGAAAGTAGCCTAATGGATGTCACTTCTGGGGTGGCTGCGGGCTGCTATTTTTAGGCTGGGAAGGGCCCAATGACAATGAAGCGTCCCAGCCTGAAAATAGCTGCCTGCAGCTATCTGCTTTACCTTGACTGGTTATCAAAAATAGAGGTTACCCCCCGACGTTTTTTTCAATTAGCATTATGTTTATAGCACACTTGGACTTATGGGCGCTCAGGAAGGGTTTAAACTCATCATTAGATACAGAAAAAACTTGGCACACCAAAATGAATATACGGACTTTATTATACAGGCAATCCAAAAGGTAATGTTGCGACGCCTATATTTGGGTCTTCATCAGACACAATAGATTCTTGAGTGGGAATATGCCTTTTAAGATGGTGACACTGTAAAAACATTCTCCCCCCTGCGTGTAAGACGCTCTGCTACACTGCAGCATTATATCTCTATAGAACAGCAATCTGATTTTTCTATAGAGCTCACGGTGATTTTCATAGTGTCACCAGGCATATTCCTATTCCTAGGGGGGTTTTTTTAATTATTTATTTAGTTCCCAGTAGTGACCTGGGAGTCCAGGCGTCTTCCCCGTGCTGTTTTCATACATTTCAGCTATGATTCCTACCATCCTGTTATTGTCTTCTGGAAGATGCTTGAGTTCCCCATTGACTTCTATTATACGCATTACTCGAGTTGAGCCTGTCCGAGCATGTGACCTGCTCGGATTGAGTAACAAGCACTCAAGCATTTGAGTGCTCACTCATCACTACAGAAAAGGCTTTTACTGCCTTGGTTGACCATGAGAAAACGTCTGTTCCCTTCTTGGTCATGTTAGGTAAAGGTTTGCCTATGACTAAAAAGTTCTTAACGTCCGAAAATAATTTGTAAAGCCTAGCAATCTCTGCAATGCTTTAAAGTTACCCAGTTTAAATCAGTCAAGGATGGCCTGTTGAGTTTACCCCAGTTGTCTTTTGCAGTTTCCTACCTGCTCTTGCTTTCCTCCTGAATCTCTATTTGTGTTATCCAGGGTGTGTACAGTGTGCCAGAGGTTTGGGTTTCCCTTGTCTGTCTACACCTGTATTTAACATCACAATCCTTTCCTGGAGGGAGAAGTGGGAGATCAGATCAGGGCTAGTTAGGAGCAGGGCCAGGAACGGGGCTCGGTCATCTCCACCATCAAGAGTATCCCTGAAGTTAGGGATAGCATAAAGCTCCCTAGCCTGAGGAACAGTATAGGAGCCCCTATGCCCAGGGACCTAACGGCCGTGGTCACAGATTTCACCACTATGACCGGGCCCGGCAGGGTTAGGGGCCTGGCGTTCGACCTGCAGAGAAGCAGCTGGCTCCTCTCTGTGAGAGAGGAGCTGAGCTGTAACAGAATACAACATGGCCACTATGGGGCCCATGAGTCAGGGGGGGCCCAGTGCCACCAGGATCCATCTTAAACCCAGAAGCAGAAACCAGATGATCTAAGAACTGGATTTTCTACACTTCAAAATTACATTTCTCCAGTTTAGCAAATAAATGATTGTTGCTATAATTGTGAAGGACCTGCAGTACATGCTCCCGGAATCCTTACAAATATTCTTTATTAATACATCATTAAGAATCAAACTGACAAATCTATGGGAAAAAAATTTTTTGACGCGTTTCGAAACGTGTCTTGACCTCTAGGGACAAGGCTTGTAGTTGTGCAGCCAAGGTGCAACCAAATCCATATGGAAGTCTCAGCGCACACTAAATGGCCTGGCTATAATGGTATGACTGAGCCCTAACATTCACATGGGGATGAACCAATCAGGAGAGATGATAAACCTGAAATCCGCAGATCACTATTCACACTAGGAGAAGCCCCAAATCTGACTTTGCTTTGTCCCAGTCTGAACACGACGGTTGGCCCCTAAGATTACCCAATGTGGCCCCCACTCAACATTGACCTAAGTGTCCTTAACTGCGCCATCAACAATAAACAAAGTGTAAGAGAAAATAGCAATATTCATAAAAGAAGAGCGCACAAGCAGAGGGGGAGACTCCGGGCTAGGAACGTGTTCACACAGTCATACAGGAAAGATGGGGGCAAAATGGAAATAAGCCAAAAGACAAATGGTATATATGGAACCCCCCCCCCCCCAAACCCTAAATGTAACAGAATGGGAAGAATCCTGGGGGGGAAATGCACAAACAAACCACAGGAAAAAGCAATAGAGATATTTCAGCAAGAGAATCTGTAACTGAAGAGCTGGGACTCCAAACATCCACCTACCTAGGAATATACCCAGCAAAGAAAACATGTATGATACGTTTAAACAGCCCCTCCTAAGATGTGATACGGCAAACAAACCGAGGAAGCGAAAACACCAGAATGGAAATAAAAATGAAAAAGCAAGACAAAGGAAAGGAAAGACAAAAGAACTATCAGCAATTGTACAAAGACAAAACAAGCTGTCATCCAACCGATCACCCAACCAGAGGTCACCGGATCAAGCCCCAGAGTTGAGGCATGACAGCACCTTCTGGAATTCAGGCCACAAAGTTCCCTCTCTGGCTCATTAGACAGAACTGGTTTCTGGTTCCGGCCAACGTGATGATGGTTTTGGCAGAACACAGCTGTGCCTGATGTTTTGTAAGAAAAGGCTCTGTCTTGCCCCCACAGGCCGAACATATGAGAACACAACCAGGACTGGACATAAATTCCTGCAGCTCCTTTACTGTTGCTGTTGGCCTCTTGTAGCCTCCTGACTAATATTCTTCATGTCTTTTTATCACATTTTTGAGGGATGTTC
Source organism: Anomaloglossus baeobatrachus (assembly GCF_048569485.1). Classification (NCBI taxonomy): domain Eukaryota; kingdom Metazoa; phylum Chordata; class Amphibia; order Anura; family Aromobatidae; genus Anomaloglossus; species Anomaloglossus baeobatrachus. Next base: position 765 of record NW_027443424.1, on the reverse strand, counting down.
TGATTTCGCTAATGTCACTGCTGTGCCAGATTCTAGCCCCTTCTTGATTTACATTTCCACATGTTCCATGGTACATAATCCCTGTGAAATGTTTTTGTACCTTCCCCTCTACTGGTCACTTTCTACAGTGAGACCCTTTGCTGTGTTGTCAGCTGTTTACATAGTAAAAAAAATGTCAGGAAAGTCTTCCTAGAACAGCAACACTTTCTCTGGGGTTAATCAGATGTGAATGACGGCGGCCGAGTGCTGATACTGAGTAACATGGGGGATGTGATCACTGATTCTGAGCACAACCAATGCCCCATTATAGGAGGGTATGAACACTTATGCAACTGAATTTTTGTAATTTTGCTATTTCTATGTTCTCTCCAAATACGTCCAGTTTGTTTCTCAGTGACTTGTACACATTTTTGGTGACATTAAAGGGGAGTAAAAGGTCTGAAATGAGTCTTGGTAGGATCATTTACATGAGAAAAAATTGCAATTTTACTAGGGGCGTGCAGATTTTATTTATATCCACTGTAACAGATGATTTATTTATCAGTGCCAAGCCACTAGTGACCCAATATATGACACCCGGATGTTCAGTCTGGTTTTAGGGCTTCATTTTATATCTGTTCGGTATTAGCTACAGATTTACCTCCATTACTGGCCTAACTGCAAATTCATGTTGTGTGGGCTACAACCCTCTCACAATGTGACCTGTGACCTGTGAGGTGGAATGGAGCAGAAATTTAGGATAATTGAGCACTTCTGCTTTGTGTT